>NC_041410.2:92550983-92653483 GCF_900747795.2 Erpetoichthys calabaricus | reverse complement strand
ATGCTTGAATGCTTCACTCGCTCCGTTCTCAATTGTTTAATTAATTTTTTGCTCTTCGCTGTTTGCGGCTGTTCCTCCATTTCCCCCTACTTCGTTCTTTTATCTCACGAATATGTTATTGCAATCCTTAACGGGAGCGTTTCATTAAACTGATTGAAAATAGTTTAGCATTTACCTTTTTAGTAAAAGGCGAGCTTTTAAGCCTGAGAAATCACCCCGTAAATGCACACGTTTAATTGCACATGTGTTAATATGTATGGGTACACAGTATTAAAAGACAGTGAACAACGTCAGTTACCTTTGTTCCCGCGTTTGATAAAAGGCGAGCTTTTAAGCCTGAGAAATCACCCCGTAAATGCACACGTTTAATTGCACATGTGTTAATATGTATGCTTACACAGTATTAAAAGACAGTCAAAAATTAACGTCATTTACCTTCGTTCCCGCGTTTGATTCGTGCTGTAAATCTCTTCCTTGTTTTTAGTTCACGTCATTACGTAGGAGGCGTGATGACGCGATACGTGACTCCGCCTCCTCCATTACAGTGTATGGACAAAAAATATGTTCCAGTTATGACCATTACGCGTATAATTTCGAAATGAAACCTGCCTAACTTTTGTAAGTAAGCTGTAAGGAATGAGCCTGCCAAATTTCAGCCTTCCACCTACACGGGAAGTTGTAGAATTAGTGATGAGTGAGTGAGTCAGTCAGTCAGTCAGTCAGTCAGTCAGTGAGGGCTTTGCCTTTTATTATTATAGATTCTCCATGCAAAGAAAAACCTTCTAATATTTGTGGAAAATCCATCCTTAACCAGTTTTCATTGTGTCCATTTACAACAGATTTTAAAGTAACAGCTGGGTTCCAACGTACTGACTATCATTTCACCCCTTTCTATATTTATGCATACCTTGACTTGTAATCCACATAACTTAACATCCTACTAACTGTAATAAGTTTAATATGTCACTGCGCTCTGTACAGAATATATTTTATAAATCCACTCACTTTTCCTTGTTTTGAATGGCATGATTTACCAAAGGGGGGGGTGGGGGGGGCCTGCAGAGGAAGAAAGGGTATAAAACCTTGGAACATTGCAACAACACACCTTTAAAGCCGACGGACAGATGGGAGAGAACATCATCCCATCTTGAAAATCCTTCCAGCGCAGCGACGAAAATGGCAGACTGTATACATTGAGCTCCCACTTCAGTGAAAAGTCTTGCTATGGCTTCCATCGTCTGTAATGCCGCGTAAATCGCCATTAAAGAAAGCTAAGTTACTTCTCCCATGTGATTTCTTACCACCGTATCACTAAGTGAGGGGTATCGCCTTTTAATATTATTTCTATGTAGTTTTGGGTTACTTAGGATGCTGCTATTAAAAAAAGAACTTATTCCAACCAGGAAGCTAGTGCCCCCTGCTGGAAAACACTAACCTTCCTAACTGCTTCTGTACAGTACATTAATGTGGATGGTGACCAGTCCACTACAGCTCAGATGGCCCGTTCCCACCTTGGGGACTTGCAATCGATCGTCATCTGAGAAGTTTGTTTCAACCTTGCAAGCGGCGACCCATTGCAAGGATTTCCACAAACAGTTTACAATTGCACTGAATTAGAATTTGCGAGCCAATTACTGTATAGGCAACCCGCAGTATTAAGAAACACAGGCATATTCAAATCCAGTATTTTTACTTCAACTGAAATGGACTGTAAATACATGCCTTACATATGCCATGAGGATGCCCAGGTGTACTACCACCTGTAATGGTTCAGCTTATACTAGATTGTCCGCCATTTCAGTTTAGCTTCACTAAGACTTCAGCTGCTTGTTATCTGTATTTTTTACCAAGATCTTATCTTACAATATAATAGAACACTAAGGCCTGTACGTCCAGTCCCTCCGAGCAATCTGACTGGTCAATTTGGCTAGGACGACGCGACTAAAGTGGAAGTGCAAGTATGAGACGCATGTGGAGGAGTAAAGGCGTACGAGGCATGCTGAGAGAAAGTCGCCTTCTAAAGACAGCAAGTTTAAAACCAGAACAGAAGGGAGAAACAAGCAGGCTTCACAGGAATGTCATCAATGGAGGGGGTTCTAGTTAGGAGACATTCACAAACATAAACACAGAGGAAAGACGCTGAAGATATACTGTACATAGGGCAAGAGACAGCAAATATTGTTAAATTATTTTATTACCGATTTGTGACAGGTACTGTGGCTAGTTTTATATATTTTATATACTGTACATGGCAAAGGTCCCAGTAGTAACTGCTGAGGGAAACCACTTATACCCGATTTGTTTAGTAGATTCAAAATGCAAAAACTTCAAAACTAAACTTTGGAATGGCACACATCCATTCCTTAGCCAAGGTGTGTGCTCCCTCTGAGCCACCGTACATGGTGGTGGCTCGGAGGCTAGGGATCTGCACTGGCAATCAGCAGGTTGCCGGTTCGAATCCCGTAAATGCCAATAGGGACTCTGCTCTGTTGGGCCCTTGAGCAAGGCCCTTAACCTGCAATTGCTGAGCGCTTTGAGTAGTGAGAAAAGAGCTATATAAATGCAAAGAATTATTATTATAGATAGGATATGAAAGGCACTATATAATAGATAGATAGATGTCATAGATAAATAATATAGATAAATGTCGCCACCTGCTGACAGGTTACAGTGTATGATCTTGCAAGTAATACCAAGTTGTTCAAGTCGGTCAGCAAAATCCACCATGGCAAATATATACAAAAGTAGTTAAAGAAATGCTTCAGTCGATCCGAGTTGTTAAGCTGTCAGTGACAGGAGTTTTATTCACATGGTGTTATTACAATAATAAATTAATTATCTTATGGGGCTATGCATCAAAATTTCTCTTTATAGAAGGTTTTACTTTTTTGGTCAAATGAATAACACATTAAACTGCCCAATTCAAACTCTGCGCATTTACATATCTGATCCCAATTTTCTCTACAGTCACCTTAAATGAATGAAATAAATTAAAGTGCACACCCGGCTAGTTACACTTCATTAGTTACAAGAACTGATCAAATCCATTAACCATCAGACAGAAATTCAAAGAACCAGAGCGTTTCAAGCACTCCTTAAACACATTAAGAGAGTCAGAAGTTTGGATGCAGGTGGGCAGTTCATTCCTCCAGCTCGGAGCTACACGAGACAAGTGTCTGGGGCTTGACATTTGATGCCATGCAGAGATGGCTTTACCAGTTGCTGCTCACTAGCAGACCTGAGTGGGTGAGAAGCTGCATGGGACCTCACAAGTGTCTCCACGCACAGAGGTGTTGATCACCAAACCACTCAAGGATCTGTATGTGCTGCTACAGGGTGCCAGTGTCGCAATCAGACAAGAGAAGCGACATGTGCCCACCTCAGCTGATTGAACATGAGATGTGCCGCTGCAGCGGTTGGGTATCTAGATAGATAGATAGATAGATAGATAGATAGATAGATAGATAGATAGATAGATAGATAGATAGATAGATAGATACTTTATTAATCCCAAGGGGAAATTCACAAGTAGAAAGATAAAAGTTGTACACGGAGCTGCTGGAAAGGCTGCCACTCGCGGCAATGCCTGAGTCACTGAGATGGTCAAGTAAATAAAGTAAATATAAACAAGCATGCAATTTAAAATTGATGTAAAACATTGACATGATAATAAAGAACTTTTTTCCCCCTACAAACTTGTAATATGTGCAAATATGAACTTTTTTTTTTTTTGGGAGTGTGAGTGGCATGTCATTTTAGGATGGCTTATCGTATATACTTGCATATAAGTCGGGTCTTGAAACCCAAAAATCGATCATAAAATCAGACCCTGACTTCTACACTCGGCTTACTAAATGTGACACTGTCCCCCTAGCTGAGGCGTCACCAGATGGATACTCGTTCCTTCATAAGTCTAGAGATTCTGGTCAAGGAGGCGGCCTTGGAATAATTCATTGTAACAAAATGCAAATCACTTCTAAAAATTTAAGCAACTTTACATCCTTTGAGGCATTCATTTTAAATATTATAACAGATTCCAACACAATTATAGTGCTAGTCTACAGACCACCAGGGCCGTATTCATTGTTCATGACTGAATTTAGCAACCTTCTATCTGATTTGGCTATAAATTATGATCACATAGTACTGATGGGGGATTTTAATGTACACATTGATGTGGAAACTGACACTTTTAGCAAATGTTTTACTTATTTGTTAAATTCAGTAGGATTTTGTCAGATTGTCAAAGGTCCAACTCATGATCATAACCACACATTAGATTTAATTATAATTTACAAAGTTGAAATTCAAAATTTAAATATTACTCCATTAAATGAAGTTATTTCCGATCACTACTTAGTTACATTTGATTTAGTCCTGCCCTTGCCAACACACTCCCAGATTAAAACAAAGACAGTGCGACATCTAGATTGTAATTCTGCTTCAAAATTTATAGATACTTTGAGTAAGTTGAGTGTAATTGTGGAAAACAATTTAGATGAGCTAACATCACATTATAATGTGACCTTGAGAGATGCTCTGGACACAGTGGCTCCCCTTAAAACAAAAGTGATCAAAGCACATACTGTAGAAACTCTCCCTGGTTTAATGAAAACACTCGAGCTCTTAAATTAGAGTGTCGAAAACTGGAGCACAGATGGAGAGCAACAAAAGCTTCATGTCTTTCAAATTGCATGGACAGAGAGTGTTAATAAATATAAAAAAGCCCTCTTTAAAGCTCACGCAGAATACTATTCTACATTAATAGATAGCAATAATAAAAATCCTCAGGTACTGTTTAGAACAGTGGCTAAATTAACAAATGGAAATTCAGATCAACGGTGCAAAATACCAACAGACATTAGCAGTACAGACTTTTTGAACTTCTTCAAAGAGAAAATTAAAAATATAAGATCCCAGATCTCTGCATCTCACTACAAACCAAATACTGGCTTAGCAGACCCTGTCTCACATTGCATTCACCACTTTAGTAATTTTAATCCTGTAACTGAGCAGGAAGTCTTAACTTTAATTTCTAAAATGAAGCCCACTACTTGTTCCCTAATCCAGTGCCAACAAAACTAGTAAAAAGTGCAATGGACGTTCTTGCAGCGCCTATTCTAAACATTTTCAATAGTTTATTTTAGTATGGCACAGTACCTGATACACTAAAAGTGTCAGTCATTAAACCATTACTTAAAAAGTCAGACCTAGACCCACACATACTAAATAATTATAGTCCTATTTTAAATTTACCTTTTCTCTCTAAAAATACTAGAAAAAGTAGTCGTCAGTCAGCTTCAGACACACCTTATGCATTACAATTTATTTGAGAAATTCCAGTCTGGTTTTCGCACTGGTCATAGTACAGAAACGGCACTAACGCGGGTTGTAAATGACATTCTGATATCCTCTGATGAAGGAAACTCCACTGTAATTATGTTGTTGGACTTAAGTGCAGCATTTGACACCATCGACCATTCTATTTTACTGCACAGGCTAGAAAATGATGTTGGGCTTACAGGCACCGTGCTCGCTTGGTTTAGTTCTTATTTATCAAATCGATTCCAATATGTACAGAAATGTGCTGACAGGACTCCATCATTATACACAGAAGTTCAATATGGTGTCCGGCAGGGCTCAGTACTGGGACCTTTACTGTTTTCACTTTACATACTTCCACTGGGATCTCTCATTAGGAAACATAATGTTAATTTTCACTCGTATGCAGATGACACCCAGTTATACCTTTCATTTAAATCAAATGAAGTTTCTCCGATGTTGTCTTTGATTAGTTGTGTTAGCAAATTAAAGGAGTGGATGAATGAGAACTACTTGTCTTTAAACACCAATAAAACAGAGATGTTAATTGTTGGAGGGAATGACGCTGATCATAACAATAGTCTGTCATCATTTAACTCGGTCGGAATCCCAATTAATTTTACTGAATCGGCCCGCAATCTAGGAGTTATCTTGTAATATGTGCTTTAAATGACATGCTAGAGTCAAAGTTGTCCAAAACATGTTTCTTCCATCTTAAAAATGTTAGGAAATTAAGGCGCTTTCTAAATAAACAGGATTCTGAGAAATTAATTCATGCATTTCTCTCTAGTAGGATTGACTACTGCAATGCAGTTTTCACTGGATGTTCAAACTGTTCTTTATACAGCCTCCAGTTAATACAAAATGTGGCTGCAAGAATTATTACAAGAACAAGAAAATATGAACACATAACTCCAGTTCTTAAATCCTTACACTGGCTCCAGGTTAAGTTTAGGGCAGATTTTAAAATCCTCCTTTTAACATATAAAGCGTTAAATGGCCGAGGTCCAGCTTACTTGTCTGAACTTATCATGACTTACAAACCAGAGCGCACATTAAGATCTCAAGATGCCGATCGGCTTATGGTTCCAAGGATTAATAAAATAACAATGGGAGGTCAAGCTTTTAGTTACAGGACCCCTAAACTGTGGAATGGTCTGCCTGCTACTATAAGAGATGCCCTTTCAGTCTCAGCTTTTAAATCCCAGCTGAAGACTCACTACTTCAGTTTAGCACACCCTGACTAGAGCTGCTGATTAACTGTACAGACTGCATCTCTGTTGTTAGTCATTAGCACTAAAACATATGTAACATGATAGTTAGAATTGGATACTAACCCTCACCTATTCTGTTTCTCTTCTCGGTACTCAAATGTGGCACTTGATGCCATGGCCCACCTGCCAAGTTGTTTTGCCTGCCTAATGTAAAGTCATCCCTGATGGAAGATCACAGGAATCATGGGAAAGAGGGATCCTTTCAATCGGATTGGCTGGCCCAGCACTGTTTCAGCCGTGGAATGGCCAAATGGGGGAGGCAGCTTGATGGATGAGGTCTCCAGGACTCTGAACAAATCCAAATCTTATTATGTGATATCATCTACTGTTAAAAATTTTAGAAGTACGGAGCAGAATTTATTTTTTTTTTTTTTACTTCTAAAAAGTTTATTTTATACTGTATTGAAGATTTGTTCTGTTCTGTGTATTGTACTGTATTTTATTGACGCCCTTCTTTTGACACCCACTGCACGCCCAACCTACCTGGAAAGGGGTCTCTCTCTCTCTCTCTCTCTGCCATTCCCAAGGTTTCTTCCATTTTTCCCTACGAGATTTTTTTTGGGAGTTTTTCCTTGTCTTCTTAGAGAGTCAAGGCTGGGGGGCTGTCAAGAGGCAGGGCCTGTTAAAGCCCATTGCGGCACTTCCTGTGTGATTTTGGGCTATACAAAAATAAACTGTATTGTATTGTATTGTACACCCGATCAAAAATGCGAGACTTGAAATTTTTTTTACATCCTCCTCTAATCTCGTACCAGTTTCTCAGACACATTGAGTTTTGTTGCAGCAGCACAGTTATCAATTTCTTTCACTACTTCAATGACATTTAATTTAAAACCAGCTTCATATTTCCTTCTGATTGAATGCTCCGTCGTAGATAAGGGATGCTCTTACGATAAAGAGGGTGTGAGATACAAAAAACAGTGCAAACATCGCTTCGGGATAGGCACGATACATAGAAAAAAAAAGGCTGTGTGCTCCGCGGTTACTCTCTCAGGTGGGCGTTACCATATCATAATCTCTTGGACCAATAGCGCGAGTTTTCCGCATTCGACTTATACAACCAACACTATAAAATATTGGAAATTACAATATATGGTAAAATCAAGCCCCGACTTATCCGCGAGTATATACGGCAATTATACCGAACTCTTGCTGGCAAGACCCACCTTGTGCAAATGATCTGATCAGAAGATTGGATGGCGTGGAGTTCCTTCAAGTGGTTGTCAGAGAGATTAAGAGTCTGAAGCTGAATGAGACCCCAAGGAATGATGGATGGTAGAGTTTGAAGACAGTTTGCAGAGAGGTCCAGCACAGAAATCCTTGATGAAATGTCAAGAAACCAATTTAACTCCAGCCATGGCAGCTTCAGACAAGACCACTGTACTGTGACGGTCTGGAAAAGAACAACAGTTTTTATCAAATATTCAGAATCTAGTAGGATCATGACACTTATGTAAAATGGTGTATAATAATCAGACAAAGAAAAGTACAGAGAAGCAAAAAATGTTTTAAAATGCAATTAATCGTATTCAAAGTGTGGCTTTGTGTTACTATTTTTGCCGTTAATCAAGGCAAGATAACAATACAGCACAGCTGTTTTTGTTTTTTTTTTTTTTAAATATAAAAATGGCCAGTGGGTGAAGTGACCGACTTAACTCCATGTCTCACTACACAACTTTCCCAGCAATTTTCAGTCGTAGCCTTCATGTACATAATCATAGAGAGTCAGTGGCAGTCACATAAATGTGACAATCCCACCGAGTCACTCCAACGAGCCTATGATTCACTTGGAGAAAAATCAAACCAGCTTGATTTTGTCTTCAGTTGTAGTGGCAGGCTTGTGTGCATCTAAATGAATGCTCATCTGGAAGTTCAATGCACATGATGCAGGGCTGAAGAGTATGGAACACCAGAGGCCCTGGACATCACAAACAGGAAAGATCCTTGTCTGTCTGAGGTCTTGTGTTTGATGTACCAAGTCAAAATTGAAAAAAAGCAAAAAAAAAAAAAAAAAAGCACCATGAAACAAATGAACCCATCATACAGCAGCTCTGTCAGGCAGCACACTACTGACTGTCCCAAAAAGAGGTGTGTGGGAAGGTCAGCACTTCAACAGTAAATGTGACATGCCAGTGATTTTCACTCATTTTAAATTGAAATGGTCCAGCGACAAGATCAGCCACTGTGGTCAGCAAAACCGGACTTATCCCACGACTAGAAGTTACATAAATGTGACATCAGCTTTAGAACCAGACAGCAAGCAATGGAGTTTGAACTGATCAGCTTCCTACTTAATGTCTAAAGCCTTATGAACTACACCACACCACACTGCCTGGCTTTCAGTTCAAGTTGTCATAAGATCCAGCAAATAAGAACATTAACAGTTTAGCGAGTGCTACATGCCATAAATGTGATACTTGTTTCTGTATTTTCTTTAAAACAGACGAACAGCTAAGTGCATCCTTTTACTAAACAGCATGTCCTGAAGGCAGTAAACTTGTAGGTCTTAAGTAGAAAAAGCATTTTCAGCCCTCACAGGTGTCAATAAAGTTGTTACAGCAGACGTCCTTCAGTTAAGCTGGAATGACATGCTGTACTTTTTTTTATTTATTATTTTATTAATCCCTAAGGAAATCACTTGGTTTTTCGCATACCCCTTGGGGTCAGAGCACAGTGTCAGCCATTGTACAGCGCCCCTGGAGCAACTGAAGGTTAAGGGCCTTGCTCGAGGGCCCAGCAGAGTAGCATCTCTTTTGGCAGCGACGGGGATTCGAACCGGCAACCTTCGGGTTACCAGCGCAGATCCTTAGCCTCAGAGCCACCACTCCGCCTATAAAATATTTTAGAGATATATTCTTCCATTCAGCAATGTGCCACGAGCGGGATTCGAACCAGGATCCCCGAGATAATTCCTGGTAGATCGTCCCGCAAGAATCGCAGCTATACCTCGACTAATACGCGCAATCCTTTAAGGATTGTACTTGTGGACAACTAAAACAAATTATGGAAATTAACAGCATTTCAGGGTAACAAGGAAGCACTCGGAAATGTGCTGGGAATGTAGAACAAAACTATTGAGTTATGAAGTTGAACCGGAGAACAGCTTTCAAAAACTCAGATATTCAGACAACGTGGCTAACGGTTAACCCACAAGGCCCACTGGACTGAATGGTCTTCCCTCTGTTTATAAAATGTATCTTCTCGAAAGCTGATCCCCAAAGCTGCTTTCAGCGCTCAGTTAGCTCTAAATTAAATATTTTAGGCTGCCTCAAAGCTACCTTCCTGTAGCTTTGTTCTCCATTTTGAAGTAGGCCTTCACAGACGGAAAATGCAACAAGGAGTTACAAAATGCATAAAGCACTCACATTCTAATCATGGCATTGTCAATTTTGTGGAAGTGAAAAACCTTGAGCCTTTAAATACAGCATAAGTTGGGAAGACCCATTTACATTTCCTCATTTAAAAGTACAACGAATAAACATCTTTCAACAAAAACGCTTCGTTCCTTAAGACACCAGGCAAGTGCGAAGAAGCATTTTACCAGACTTCATACATTTAAACTAAAGCTTTTTTATCATTTTCACTTTAAGCCATAACAGGACAGTTAGCCTTCTCTGGAAATCAAAAAGATAAAAATGCAAACCGTTCCAGTTTGTGTGACCACACACTGCTGTAGCCTGTCAGTCTGATACAGCTGTGTTAGAAAATGCATAGATGTGTGCCCGAGGCTCTTTCCTTTCTTAAATAATCCTATTTATTGATAGATTATTAACACAACCTCTCCCAGTTTTCAAATCTCCAAATGATTTTCCCTCCCTCTTTAGTGTAGTAAATGAAGTTTGTTTTTAATCACCGATTTTAAAATCAGAACTGGGACCTTTCTGGTCAAAAAACTGACAGGTTTGAAGAATTTACGTTGGTAATAAACTGTGCCAGGTTTCATTCGGAGTGACTGGTCAAGTGGATAATTTAGGAAGTTTAACAAGCATTTTGGACCCACTCACAAGAATTTCCCTACATATACACCTATGCTATTTTTAGTTATTTTTGTCAGAATTAAAAACCTACTGGAGTAGTTTAACGCTCCTCGCATTTCAAATCGCTAATCACCAAGTTTCATTTAAATGAGAAGGTCTGCGATCAGAAACGCCTCAAAAGTGAAAATGTGTTGAAAATGCAAAGCCATAAATGTACAGATGTGTTACAGTACCTACAGAATGAAAGCTAAAATAATAAAAAAAAATTCTCTAAGTTTTATTTTAAATGCTGTAAAATAAACTTAATCAGATAAACACAAACCTGCCCCCCCCCCCCCCAATATTCAAATGCACTTGTCGGAGTTCCACCAAGTACACGATTACTCACATTACTGGCGTCAGGGTCAGCGTCTGGGCAGCTCGGTTCCACAAACTTCGTTTTAAGGAGCTTTTCTATAAATTCAGGATGGTCCATCAGAGTGTAAGAGGAGATCGCTGCTCCATTGTGCAACAGAAACTCAGAAATTTCTTCATTCCCTAGGTGGAAAAATGCATGCAGTTTTTTGAACACGTACTGTGCAAAATGAAACCAAACCTGGGAGCTCACAACTGCTGGATCTTGGCAACTGAGGAAGAATAACTGACTTTTTTTTTCACCCAAATAACAAATGAGGAACAACTTGAAATAAAACAGCTTTTGTGATTTCTGCATGTATTTATTTATTTATTTTATTGCCACAGCTCAATACCAATACACTCCAGAAAATCTGAAGCAAACTGTAACTCAATCTATTTGTATACTGTATAGTGTGCTTACACTTACATGACATACACCAATAATAAATAAATAAATGAAAAAGCACCACCACAACAAGCAGTAAAACATAACTATTACATATGGTGCCTGCAAAAAGTATCCCCCCTTGAAGGGAATAACATTTTACAGTTCAACAACATTGAATCCCAGAGGATTTATTTATTTTTCGGTTTTGACATTTATCATCGGAAAGACTCGTTGATGTCAAAGTGAGAACAGATCTCTGCAAAGTGGTCTGAATTAATTATAAATACGAAACACACAATAATGGATCTCCTAAGCATTCACCCTTTCCTTAATCATCACGCGGGCAGTCAATTGGCTTTAGAAGTCGCAGAACTCGTTCAATGGGGGTCAGCTGTCTGGAGTTCCAGTTGATTGTTGTATAAATGTACCTTATCGGGGAGCGTGAACTTGTGTTGAGTCAGTATGTTGGCCTAACCTACACAAAGAACACAAAAGAGCACAGCATGAAACTCACAAATATGAAAAGTACAAGTCAGCGGAGGGAGGCCAGAAGATATCCAAGTGACTGAATACCCAGTTAAGTCAATCACCAAGAAAGGAGCTGCAAATCTGCTTAGAGCAGGCCATCCACACAAACTGTGATTGTAAAAGACGATGACGAGTGATGGAGGCTATAAAAGAGATCTCCGAGAGCAATGATCAAGTTAAGAACTACAGTGGTTCAGACTGGAGAGACTGTGTGGACAACAAGTGTGCCTGGGAGATTTACCAGTCAGAGCCTTATGGGAGAGTGGCAAAGAGAAAGACAACTTGACATCTACAGTTTACCAGAAGACTGTTGCCCCTGCTCTCAGTCATTATAGTTGCATTCCAAGAACCCATAAGTAACAGTACTGCCAAAGGCAAGGCTTGTAATAGGAGTAGCACCAAGGTGTCCATAATGCCATAAATACTCAAAATAACAACATCAGTTATAGCCTTACTAACTCAAAACACAAAAAGATGGATGAAAGGAGGTCCACAACTGAAACCCTGATACCCCTTGGGGTCTACACCAACTGAACATCTTTGCCCCCTCTTCCAGATAGTATGACTGACCTGCTTTCCCACTTCCCTATACCAGCTCAAGACACGCTCTTCCAAATCGGATCTCCTCCTTCAAACCTCGGCTATCCTTTCCTCCTTCCCAGAGAGACTTCATCCATCACATCTGTGACCTTTAGGGTGTATGGCAAATTTGAGGGGTGGACTAAACCCTGTCCAGAGTTCACTTCAATGCCCAGCCTTCAAAGATCACTTCTGGGGTCAGGAGAGATTCAATAAAGTTTCAAAACTGCCAGTTGAGAAATCGTTCAGATATTCTCGGGGAATTCCTTATCCCTTAAGGAGCCCGGCCTCTAAGACAACTTCTGACCTGCCTGTCCTCTTAACTGGGTAGCAAAGGATCCCCTTTACCCCACCGATTTGGGAGCCATGTGCCGACACCTGCCAGCCTAAAAGGAACGCTTTGATCTCATGCCAGAACTCAAAGTTTTTTTGGTCTTTATTGGACAGGACTGCATTTAACAGGATCTTTAAAATATTATATCACAAAATAAGAAATGCTGGGATTCAGAGAACTGGACAAAAACCAAAACAAACAGAACTGAGCCAATAAGCGTCACGGATCAAACATCAGACTTTCCCTGAATTTACAGATGTAAAAATAAAAGTGGGCAGCTAGGCCCATAATTAGAAACGGCCTTCTTCATTTCTCCAAGTCAGAATACTCTCAAAACATCCACCCTTTAGTTTTCAAAATCACTCTGTCCAATTCAGGAAACAACACTAGAAGAGATGCCAGCCCACTGCAGGGTGTCAATTTAAAGGAATGCCACACTCAATAACGTTACATTTTTGCATCGGTTAATTACCCCATGTTGTTTGCAATAATGGCAGAGAAATTTTTGATGTCATGTTTTTATGGATAAAGGAGAAAAAAGTTCTTGACACAATAGACTTCTTTGGGGTCCCACACTGAATAAACAGAAAACAATTCCAAAATGTCCAAATGTCCACATGTATTTTGCTAAAATACTCAAACAAGTCACTTTTCGAAATCCTTCCCAGAACGGCTCTCAAATTACATCGAGCTTTTGAAGTGAAGACCCACCTCAACCCTCATTTCACTGAAATCTTCTGATTAAGGGAGGAAAACCAAAGTATCACGAAGAAAATCCACACAGACACAGGAAGAACATTTACATGCACACACAAAATCAAAATAAGGGGAGTAACCCACTTAAGGCAAAAACCTCCGTTTATATCAGCAAGTCACCGTCTGGAGTTCTCTCTTGGCAAAACGCTCTAATGTCAAGAAAAATGAGCCAAAAAAAGATTAATCAATCATCAACAGCCACTGTGAACCCAAAAACAAGCATGGAGCCAGTATATCCCAGCTTTGTGGGGAACATTACTTTTAAAAGTAACAGTTAGATTACTAACTAGCCGAATACCAGTGCTTCGCTATGGGATAGCAACTGGAAATGTGTTCTAAAATATACAGAGTGATAGTATATGTCCTGTAAAGGTCATAAGGCAACATTTAGCACATAAACCAAACAAAATAGGTTACTAATTATTTCTTGAAATGGTTTACTCAAATATAAGCTGTTTTAAGTATAGAAGACTTCAACAGTGATGAACAAAACTTGTTTTAGACTAAAGCACCAGTGATCCCATCACCACCCCGGTATTTAGTAACCGGACAGCGTAAGTTTTAAGTGCTAAATTTATTTATTAATAAAAACAGATGAAGGTGAATGTTATAATATTAATTATATTAAAAATAGATTTTCGAGGGGTTTTTAAGATCATAACAAAATTACAAATTCTAAGCAATCTAACAATGTCAACCCGCATCAGAGCGGCCAGAGAGGCGATGCCGTGCATGAGGTAGGCCAGCGAGGATGGATGGATGGATGGATGGATGGATGGATGGATGGATGGATGGATGATAGATAGATGATAGATAGATGATAGATAGATGATAGATAGATAGATAGATAGATGTGAAAGGCACTATATAATAGATAGATAGATAGATAGATAGATAGATAGATAGATAGATAGATAGATAGATAGATAGATAGATAGATAGATACACAGAACAGGCACCTGCCGTCACCGCTCATCCGCACCACGCGGTGAGGGACCATTACTGCGTCAATATAAATCCTTTCTTCCTCTGTCATAGCTTTACGTGTTTATTTAAAAAGAGGTATAAACTTAATAGACAAATTCGTGAAGAAAGTAAGTATGAAAATCAAAATCCTCGGGGAAAAAAAAAATCTGCTTTAATATACCTTGGAATAATCTAACTAAATTATTTTTAAAAAGGCTAAAAAATAGCTTTGTGGAAACTCGAAAATATCAAAACAAAACTTGAACTCTTCAGAAAAATGAAAGTATTTTTAATTTACTTTAAAGAAAATTTAATTAGAAAGAAAGAGTGAATAGATCTAAAAAACTACAAGAACTTTCACGCTTGGACCACAAAATTTTTAAAACCATTTTTTAGCGAGCACCTATGGGCCAAGGGTAACCTACATTCCAAATTTCCCAAGTCCTCATGGTTCAGGAGATTTCGTGATGAGTGAGAAGCTTTTATTTTTATATATAAATATACATATATATTATATATAATATACATATACAGTATATATATTAGTAAATTACTTATAAAAAAAGTAACTAAATATGTTATACAGTTCCTTATTATAAAATGTAATGTGTGACAGTGCATTACTTTTTCTTCTTTTGTATGAAAAACTGGATTTGTTACTAAATCCTAAGCCCATATATGAACCTCAATAAAAATGACAAGAAATACAGACAAACATGACTTTTCTCTCTTTTTTTTTTTTTATACACCTGTAGTCCTTCATGTGCTGTGTAGTAAATAACATCCATCCCTTTTTACATTCCCACCCTGAACCCTTGAAGATTTGAGCTGTTGTGTCATCTGATCACGTCATTTCAGCATATCTATAGCAAACAGCTGGATTAAAACTAAAATGACACTTTATTAATATGTTTCTATTACCAGATTGCACGCTGCACACTCTTTTCTGCTTGACTATGCAATTGAGCCCTGCAAAGGAGCGGCAATCCATGCTTCTCGACTTACACCCAGTGCTGCTGGGATAATAATAACAAAAGTATTTTTACTTCAGTAAAACGAGTAGCTTACTCATTACTTTAAAAAGTAATCAGACTAGGTCACCCATATTACTTTTAACAGGTTACTGCCAACGCAGCTTCTGAGATAGTGCTGCTGAACTTAGCATTGTACATTCAGCTCATCAACATAAATTTAGCAACTTCAGAAATACTGACAGATTATTTCAACCAGAAGAAGGAAGAATGCGATTGTCCAAGAATTTGCCTCAGGATATGTACCTGTCTATGCTTCCACTGTTCTTCTAACCATAGCTGCTGGGTATGTGTACAAATCTAACACTTGCACAGCCTACGAAGTCCTGAAGTGTAACCAGGTTAGGGGTTTTAAATGGCCACATAACAGTGTTACTCACAGAGAAACCTACATGTGTTAACCTACAGTAGTTAACCTAGAGATCAACATCCTGGTTTCTCTAACTGGAATAAGGGTATAAATGTCATTTTTGAAATACAGTCTCTGTGAATAACAGGGTTATTAAAGCACATGTAAAACGCACTCAATGACTGGAATATGAACCCAGTCTTTTGGATCAGGGAAACTGAGTCAACAGCTGTGTCACCCCTTTATCCAAACGAGAAACGGACATTCCACCACTGTAATGGTCAATCTATGTAATATATACAGTATCACTCCACTGTCCTTTTTCGAAATATGGTATATGGCTGTCTTACAATTAACCGAGCAAAGCTCCTAAAGATCAACAAATACACTAAAAAGTGGCACTAAACTTGAAAAAATATTTACACCAACTGATCTAATTTAAGATTACCTTAAAAAGTAACTGATGATAACCCTCCATATTAGCCTGTCAGGCGTTGTATATCTTACCTGCTTGGGCTGCCACATAAAGTGGAAGTCCTGTAATGATTGCAAAGTCATTTTTCCGGACGGCACAGCTTTCAGGATCAGCGTGATAGCTATGCACCAGCAGCTTGACAATTTCTAGTTGTCCTTGTTGACAAGCCACCGTCATCATCCAATTTACTAAGTCCCTGTTGAGACACGGCCCTGAAAATATATTAAATACACAGCTCTGAGTTACAACCTCAAGCCAAAAGTCTACTAATAAAGTATTTTAACATATTCAATAACAGATTCTGCAAAAATAATTTTTGAAATTTTGCTGTATTTCCTCCTTTACTTATGATTTTTCTTTTGAGTGTTTTGCTTACTCATTGCCCTTCTGTTAAATCACTCGTATCCACATAGAAGTGACCAGGAAATAGTCTGCTGTATACTGAGCACACTCCTCTTGAAATGTGCTACCTGTGGTGTGCCGGGCACCGTCTGTGTGGAGCTGGAACATTTTCTGATTGTCCATTTGGGTTTTCTCTGTGTACTTTATGGATGCTGGCAGAAATCCACCTTAAGACATGCAAGTGAGGTTAACTGGTGACTCTAAACTGGCAGAGAGGCCATAAGTGTGTGCTTAAGTGAGTCAAGCAAAATGCCCTGGGTACCCATCTGAGACTGGCTCTGTTGTACACACAATTTAGCTGGGATAGGCCCTAATACTGCACCAAACTGATGACCCAGATGTATGTTAAGCAGGTTTGCTAATGGATGGATGGAAGGAAATATATTAATGTACTTAAAAACAGAAAACTCAACATTGAAATCTGCATGTTTCAATAATGGATTTTTCCCCTTTTCTGATAATGAAACACACTTCAAGTAGGACAACCAATAAATAAGGAACAGGATGGTAGCTTACCTGCTACGGAGTTAAGAAGCATTTTAACAATGTCCTTATGCCCATAATAAGCAGCTACTACAGCTGGGTTATCATCGGCCAGCTCTTGTGACAGCTCCACTTTAACTTCCGTTAGCAAGTACTGCACAGACACCACATCGCCATTTGCTGCTGCAACTCCCAGAAGATGATGCTAGACAAAAGAACATACAATTTGGTATTTTTGATTCTACAAATATTTTTATTTCTTTAGTTTAAAAAAAATTACCTCAACAAGCCACCATTCAAACCTCACACAATACTTAAACTGAACACTAGAGGGCAGGTGAGTCATTCACTAACTACAAGGTAAAGCTGCCGCTTTTTGAACTATGCCACCCAAACAGGATTATTTTTTTAATGTTACTTACCCCATAGACCTTGTAGTGCTGGCAGAGAAAATTTTTTAATCTCATGTTTTTCTGAAGAATGGATATAAGAAAGATTCAGATTAAGTGGGACCCAATGGTGACCAGAGTGACATTAGTGTGAAAATGTCCATGTTGAAACTCATTGTGCATAATGCACATGTCCTTTATCCATTTGTATGCTCAAAACATATTGCATTATTTTCCAAAATATCACTAATACTCTATTTCTGTAAAATAGGAAAGGCACTATCAAAATAAAATGTATTATTAAAGATGCATGCCCACAATTCTGTGCTTTTGAAATGAAGATCCATCTGCCCGCCTCATTCACTTGCCAAAAATCATGTCTTCAATTCAAAAACGCAGAACTGTGGGATTGCGTCTTTAATAATAATTTATACAATGTTCACTTATGAAGTGAACCGTTCACGAAGGCACCTTACACTCTATGAAGTGAATTAACTCTGTTTTTTACTTGAGCAAAGTAAGCCTCAAGTTCGCTTAATCCCTCACCACTGATTTGTCCCAGTCATGACTATCAACGGTCACGGGTTCTAGGATATGATGGCAGCTGCAGCCACTTGGGGCAATCACAGACAGCAACTTTTAGAACCACCACATGGGCACTAAAACATAAATATAGTGTATAGATTCAATTTCCTTTATTATCCATAAAGAAGCAATATATTGATCCAATCAAAAGAAAGCATGCTCAATATAAGCGAGTAGTGGTCAATGTGTTTCAATACTGAGGACATATTTGTTGAAGTCAAAGATACCATGGACCATCAATGGCCAACTGTTTGTGCAATTCTATGTTAAAATTACTACATTTACTTTACTAATGGTATTTGTGTGAAAAATTCAAATCCACTGTTGTTGGGTTTTCCATTTCATAACCGCAGATTTCAGCCAGTGACCCATCACAACCCACAGTCATGAAAGTAGCACAACAGTAGATAGCTTGACAGTGCAGATCCCGGAGAAACCACACACATCGCTTGCCGACTGGAATGGCCAGAGTTGGGCTCAACAAGTTGACAGCAACGTGAACTAAAAAAAGAATAAATGGTATCAGGTGAACTGGACAGGAACCAAGTTTGAAAATGGGTCCAGCAAAAGAAAGAGGGTGACATCACAAGGATGAACTGGAGCAGAGCAGGAAGGAAAGTGTGTACAGTCCACAAGAACGTCAGATGGTGCTGCTCCATGGTGGTAGTTTTAGACTCATCATTAAGGGCCGAAGTTTGTTTTGCAGGACATCTTACAAATAAATAACAAAGTATGTACCTATCCTATTTTTTTACGTTTGTGATACTCACCATGAAAATTATCAGTAGCAATGGCACCACTGTGAGCAAACATTTGGGAAGTCTGTCAATACCTTCAAGGTATTTGACCCATTTGTGTTTTGAACCAAGGTAACTTTGATGTTTCAATGGTGGGTGAACGGACGTGTTTAACAGTGATGGCCCAACGTGCTGACGGTATTGTTCTTAATGTCTGCAGCAGATTTCACTGTAGCCAGACATGCAAAGTAGTGGCTTGTTTTAAGAACGACAGCACAGTCAATATGTAAAAGTGAGATGGAATGAGAGCATCAAAGCTACATTTTAGTATCATAGGGACAGTCATACATTTACAATATTTAGTAATATTTTTTGCCCCAACTCTTGTGTGTTAAATTGTTTTGTCCCCAGTTATTTGCAATGCTGCACAAACCACTGTACTTATTTGCCACTCAATTTGTACATCTATTTTAAGTTTTAATTCTGTCAGGGACAAACAATGGGTCACAGTAGTTCACAGTGCTGCCTCACAGATCCAGGGACCTGGGTTTGAATCTCATGTCCAGTCATTTGTCCTTGTGGAGTTCTTTTAAATCAGGACAAAATGCATTTTATATACAGTGCCCACTTATCTATCTTCTGTTTTTTCAGATTTTGTTATCTGATAAATCTTCACCCTTACTTCCTTTTATCTTCTTGTCAAAAGGTAATTTCCGGTGAATGCTATGCAGGTCTGACCATTTACAAAATTTAAAAATCACAGATCTGGACGGATTTCATAAGGGAAACAAAATCAATAAAAACAGACTGGATTAAGCCTTTGGTTTCATTTCTATGGTGGGGGAGAGCGGACCTAGTATCAGGTTACCTGCACTGCACAAGAAAACAATTCTCCACAGTATGAAGTCAGTTGATCTGAAGGATAACAATTCACAGGAGTCACGTGTTTAAATGTCTATTCAGAAATCTGTCGAGAAAAATCTGCTGAAACAATGCTAGTCAACTCCAAAACACAAAATGGTCAACAGCAGCAGAACAACACGCAATAAAACTGACAGCAATGAACCATTTAGGCCTAAAGGTTTAGAACTAAAAGCAGATTCTGCAGATCCTGTAAGGGCCGAGTAGAACACGTAGATCATTCTAGAATACCACCATATACATTTTTAATCTTCATTATCCACTCGAGTTGATAAAAATTTCATTTCATTTCTAGTGTATCTTCATACTCTCAAAATATTAAAAGGCGAAAGCCTAGTCAACTTTTTTTTAACTTACTCAACTTACCAGTAACTCTGGCTAAGTGAATGTTTGAATTGAACCTGAAGAGAAAGAAATCAACTAGGAGCAACAGTAGACAGAAGTGTCTACACCTTGACCATGATGGCTGAGCATCGATTCAGTGCAAAGAAGATAGAAGTACGTTTGTACTGAAATGACTCCATGTCACTCCTTTACGACATTTACTGAAGCATAGCCCAAGCTATGCTATGGTTGTGCATAAACAACATATTTTAATTTAAATATCATCTTTGCTTCAAAGAACACAAGCAGTGGTCAACTGTACAGTGGAACAAAAAATATATAGATGTAGGTAACGGTGACTCACATTCAAAACGAACAGTGAATGCAATTACGGATGTTAGCAGACCACATTAAAGCCATGTTTTATTTAACAGCAATATCATGTAGTTAAAGACTTCGTGCAGACTGGCCCCTGCATAAAAACAGCAGATTGCAATACAGATCATGAAAATGTCACTGACAAATGTGCTGTTATCATCTGTTGGTTACGGACAGTCTATGGCTAATTGTAGTTCAACTGTCTAAAACGTTTTGAAAGACGTCTCTGATGGAGTGGTCTCCAGTTAAAAAAATGGCCATAATGGATATCAGGTCATTGTGGCACTTTGCTGTTTAAAATATAACAACCAAGAAATCCTGAATCCCGATGTGCAGACAATGCAGCTGTATGGTTGTTTGTTTTTAATGTGACGTCACTTCTGACTACACATTTATTCACGTTATGCATTACATGTTGCCTACCTATGCATCACAAGCACGTTCTTCTTCATTTCATTTCTAGACAGGTGAATTTGCTTGCATTTCATAGTTTTACAGTCACAGAAATCATGCAAGTCACCCACCATGACTCAGGCAGCAGAAGAAATGAGCCAATATGACAGAGGTTTGTGCAAAGTTCCATCTGCCACTTCTACAGGCAGTACAAGGCACAAACCAGCAGAAGCTGTGCACACTACTCTAAAAGGGTTTTACTGATTTGTCATCAGAAACATTTGTTGGATGAAAAAAAGAGAAGAAAATATACAAATGTAAGCAACACTTCGAGGTAAATGTGAAACTGTACACTAATCCTAGGTCTGAAAATATCCATCCATCCATTTTCCAACCCGCTGAATCCGAACACAGGGTCACGGGGGTCTGCTGGAGCCAATCCCAGCCAACACAGGGCACAAGACAGGGAACCAATCCCAGTCAGGGCGCCAACTCACCGCAGGACACACACAAACACACACTAGGGTCAATTTAGAATCGCCAATCGACCTAACCTGCATGTCTTTGGACTGTGGGAGGAAACCCACGCAGACACGGGGAGAACATGCAAACTCCACACAGGGAGGACCCGGGAAGCGAACCCGGGTCTCCTTACTGCTAGGCAGCAGCGCTACCACTGCACCACCGTGCCGCCCAGTCTGAAAATATGCTAATGCTTTTCAGCAAGTGTCTGAAATTTCAAAAATTTGCACACTTGATTTTATGTATCTCACTGAAAATGAACTCTTTCAAAAAACTGTCCCAAATTCCATTAAAAAACAAACAAACAAACGCAGTCCATCATGAGCTGAGCGGTTTTGTGCCAACAGAGATATGCAACTGCAGTAGGTGCTTTCATATTATATGGAAACGCACCTAGAAACAGAGTCAGTCCTTCATCTTGCTCTCAACAAACAGAGGAGTACAACTGTCCTATACACAAAGACGCCTGCAGGCTGAATGCTTCGTTCCCCACTCCTGTTAGGAAGTGCAGTGCAGCTTCTTGGCATGGATTCTGTCCACCAATTCAATTCAAAATAAATGCCTATGAATACAAAGAAAACCGTTACGTGCTGACAGTCATTTTATTGAGAAGCGTTACTATTCAGATATCAGGAAATCTTCCAGGATGACAAAACCCTCATTCAAAGACTACAAGCTATGAATGGTTTAAGAACTACAACTAAGATTTAAATAATATACAATACAACTGTGAGATTTAATGTCACTCTTCACATATAACTAGAATTATTTAAATGAAAGTTTCATTCATTAGCAAAAATCAGACATTCCAAATTAAAATATATTTTTTTGTCCTCACTTTCATTATGGCATTATTTTACTCCTCTGCAATACTGCCATATTATACACATCTGTTTTTGCACACCGTTTCCAAAGTTAGCCTTTTTGTAAATGTGAAGTGTTAAGCTGGTATCGTCATTGGCAAAACCGACAGCCTCTTGCTACTTAAACTCGCACATCACCATGTATTTTAAAATAGATTTTTCCGTCATTGCTCTACTTTTAGATCTAAAGATGTACTAATAGCAGATTTTTAAAAATTTCTCCAGTAACCTAAGGATTATTTTCTCTCTTATTAATTACAACAGAAAATAACTAATTTGCTTTTCTTTTATTATAATGGCTTTAAAATCCCTGTCAGCAATGCTCAGTTAGACACCTCAGTCAACACAAGGTTTCACATGCAGTCTGCATATTAGTTCTCTGCAGACTTGACACATACTGCTTAAAACAATGAGGCACAATTAAAAAATATATTCAGTTCAGCTGTATTACTTATTAAAAAAAAAAAAAAAAAAAACTGACTGCCATCCCACACTGCACCTTAGCAATCACCAACGCTTCTTGTGCTTAATAACAATAACAACAACAAAAATTGTTCTCTATAGATAACTCAAAACTCATGTTTGCAGACATTTTCCAAGTTGCTAAATACAACATTTAGTAATTCAGTCAGTTTGTCTGTGAAACCCATACAGGCTAAATGTGCCTCAATTTACTTAAAAGACAGATGAGCAGTCACACTAAATCTTCAGAAGAAAGAAGCATAGTCAGAAATAAGAAGAGAAAAAAAAATGATTAATGTCTTAATGAGCAATCTCAACCAGTTGTGTGTTGGTTTCTTATGTGCAGCACTGGCGCAGTGCAAGGTGTTTCAAGGCTACACTGCTCTTTGTTTACATCACTTTGTCAAATTTACTTGGGTTTTCATGTGCATCTTTTAAAACTCAGACACTTCATGCTTTACAAAATGCACGATATTAGTCATCATTTCGACATAACAAAAAAGTATAGACATGTAAGCACCTAGAATTTATAAACCACAATTGAATGCATCACTTCAAAATACAGTATGAATATTCTAACTTCTAACTCTAACAATAGCTCTCCCAGTGACCAGACCTTAACTCAACTGTGTACTTATGGGAGGTTCCCATATTAAATAATAGCACGTATGCGTTTCTATGTAATTCTGCCAATCAGCACATTCTTTTCTCTACTGAAACCTACGAGGCATTATATTATTATCACTTTTGCAATTCTATAGTCTTGAATCTTTGACTTTTGCATTTAAAAATGTATATACAGTAGTTCTTACTTTTCTTGCTTGACCGTTAGTTTCAAATGTAGCAGTTCACTTTAATTGTTAAAAATGATGAGCAGATTTCTTTTATTCAATATATTCATTGACCCACAATAACAAAAAAGTGAACCTCTACATACCAAACTGTTAAATAACATAATGCATGACCAAAAAAATTTGATTAACCTTAACAAGCCTCATACACAGGTGGCCTATTCATTCAAACAAGCCTCACATGCTGTACATTACTGAGAAGCTCCATTTCATATTACTCCTAGTTTCCTAAAATAGTCCCAATTAACTGACTAAGAAACAAGTCAATCTTTTCTCTGATGTGTCTAGTTAGGCCAATTTGTGTGTGTGCTTACTTCGCCAGGAGCACATTTTAGTCTGTTTACACACTTGATTAAAGGCTCCAAAACTGTGCTTAATAGATGCATTAAAGTGGCAAACATTGAAGAAGCGAGTAGGATGACACAAAACAGCTCTTATTATTAGTGGTACACAAATGAAGAAGCAGCCCATCTGATGCCAACACAAGCCCCTTCCCCACGGTTTGAAAATTAGGCCACACCGAACTCTCTAATTACACTCCAATCCATGGTCCGCTAAAAACTGAGCTAACCCCTTCGACCACAGATTCACACACCGTATTCTTTTATCACCTTAAATATGTGCTCTTTTAAAGGAGCGTTACTGTCCAGAGCTCAGAACAACAGGGTAAGGTAGGAACACCGCATCTTCTAATAATGCCCTCTATCCAAAATACTACAGTAGGATTTATTGTGGAAGAGACACATCTTTCTTTTCCTTGTGATTTAACTACATGGATCACACTCGTACCATGACCAGGGATGGATCCTGCTTTGCTCCCATTATGACAGGCACAGACTTCAAACTGAGGGTGAGCAGGTTTAAAAGTGGATGGATAGGTGGCTGACTCTTCCATTTAACACAAGAGTCATTTGTCTGAAGCTGCAAACAAATTATCTTAACAGAACATAAAAGGATAAAAAAAATTACCATTACAGTATATGGTTTCTTTAAAATATTAGTTGATTTTGGTAGATTGTTCTGCACCTTACAATTTCAGGTCCAAACTGGAAACTATGTTTTTTTTTGCGGAGTTAATGGTACTGCATAAAGAGACTGCAATCTATAATAGTTATAACAAACTAATACAACTGCCACAGCAAACACACATACATACACATGTATGTAGCTGCATTTGTTTCCAAAATTTACCAAAGTTCAGCAGCTCTAGCATAAAAAAGGGATTCAACAAAAGCCTGACGCTCTGATTCTACACACAAAATATCTTCGTTTTTAAAAGTTTTAGTTACAATTCAAAGTAAAACAGTTCACACAAAAAAGAAAAAATTAAAACAACAAGAACTTTTCCTTATTTTGCTAAGGAAAAGTTCTGTTCAAATCTTAAATCTTGTTACATTTCAAATCGTTACAAATCACTTCAAAACGACGGTCAGAAATCTGTATACCTATCCCATTTCTAAGAAACAATTAGCACAGTGTATCTCAGTTATAGCAAGAAAAAGTTCTCTCTCTTACTGACTTATAGGGGGAAAACACTATACCATTGCGTATGAAAGAAAATTATATTCTGTTCAAAGTAAGCAAATACTAATATGAATTTAACTCAAAGCTTTAACTTTCTAAGATTGGCTCTTACAGTGTATGTATGTATGTATGTATGTATGTATGTATACGTATATACACACATACACACACACACACATATATCTATATCTCACACTATAAATAAAAGTGCAGAACTGACAAACACTAGAAGCCTAAAAATCATTGAAGATTTTCCAGCACATAACTATAGTACACATGGCCGGCCACATATGTCAGTGAGCTAATTCACATAAACATCAAAATATGGATTCTTTAAAACTTGTTCATGTACTATGCATTTGCATGTATTATACGTGTGTGTGTCTTTATTGTTATATTATCTCCATCATCCAAAACAGCCTTGTGCCAGGGTGAAACACCACCATATACCCCTGTACTCACTTTCACGCTTCTCTAGAACCCACATCACCACTTCCAAAATGTTTCCTCATGTACGGACAGTGCCCTTCAAAGCAGCATTTTCTCTGTTCATGTACTGTATATACACATACATTCAAATGTGCTTCTCCAGGCTATTATATGTATTAATATTACTACTTCCATCTACCGGTATCTCATTTCCCTAACCTTCTCAATTCAAATATAAGGCGACACAGGGAGTCAGAGATTGCCTTGGAACCAGAGAAGGAACAGACCCCTGACTGGGCGACAACATATCACAGAGCACACAAACACTCACTCACACTGCGGCTGTTCAGAGAAACTAATCTTGTTTGTGATGTTGGAGAAAAATTTTGGCACCTGGAGAAAATCAAAAAGGTAACAGCAGATAATGCAAAAACTACACATACCAGGCCTGGCTTTAAACCAATTCTCCATCAGCTATTTATTTATACACATACAGACTCATATACAAGTACAGTATGCATATGCATTTATATATGATAGAATATACTGAATGTCTATGCATGTGTATATGAAACCTTGCTTACGATATTTTGAAGAACTAATTTTTTTCTCCAAAAGTTCCAAAAATAAAATCAGAGAGACACAATAGACATTTGTTGACTTTTTTTTTTTTCAGCCACTCTCAGAACACTAAACAAACAGTCAATGCTTAATACACCATGCATAGCTTTTCAATTCCGTTCCTCTAGTTATCTAAAACAAGGAACACATTCATCAGTTTAGTTTCTAAAATAATTATGCCAAAGGGATCTTGTGACAGCTGTGAAATATTCACTCATCTGAATCTTGATACACACATAATGGCTGAATAGACATCAGTGGATTTTAAATAACACTGGCAGTTGTGCCATTTCATTTCTTTGTATTTCTTTCCCTGCCCCAGATTAGCGACAGTCACAAAAACAAGCAGAAGTATTCAATGAAGAAACAGATCTACTAAGGATCAGTGTTGCTTCGTAGTACTAAAAAGAAAAAAAAAAAAGACAAAACACAAATAAACCGTTTATTGTATTCATTACATTTGTAGCAATGTGAGGTTCTGTAACATTAGACAGCCAGAGCAAAAGAATACAAATTGCAGTTATTAAAAAAAACCCAGACAGTCAACTTTATGAGAGAAAGACCAAGGTGCCAACTTAAAGAACAAGGATGCATGGTGCAAAATGGAATCCACAGTCTAACTCCAGTTTCTAACATTCTTACCTTATCCAGAGAGGCTCCCTCAGTTTCAGAGCAGCATACTTGGATGAGGGTCTGTGCTTTGTTCATATCACCATTTTGGTAAGTGACTTGTATGTTTTCAACTGTCAGCGACTCAGTCAGTGTGGCAGTGCCTGGGAAGGACTGCTTGCTTCCCATTTCCTCATCATCTACAAAAGAAAAAAAAAATCCATCAAATGGCTTGTCTTGGTAAACAGGCAACATTAAACCTTTAGACACAAAAAAAGATCACATTTTTGGTATCGTGTCTGGGTAATACACATTTTTAATACTTTGTAGCTTTTTTTTACATCTTTATTTTAATACTGCCTTTCACCAAGAGAAGGAAAAAAAAAACAAACATCACAAAATGTTTTATACTGCCACTAAGAATACAATAAAAATAAATGTGAAAAAAGTCAACATCTAGACAGCTAATCTGATCCCGTTCTCTTTAGTTTCCCATTCAGCTCCTAGATTTTAGGACCTGGTTGGCTCATGGATTTTGAACTGTGACTTTTATTATTATTAATTTCAGACATCAGAATATTTAATTTTTTCTGAAGTCTGCTACAAAGTAAATTTTTGAAAAGCATTTGATATGATTGAATGAAACTACCTTTTCACTACATTAGAGAAATTTGGGTTTGGCCCGAATATTTGTGCATGGATCAAACTACTGTATACCAATCCAGAAGCTTCAGTTTGTATTGACAACATTTGCTCAGACTACTTTAAACTAGGACGTGGTGCCAGACAAGGATGCCCCTTGTCACCACTGCTATTTGCAATCACCATTGAACCACTGGCAGTTCACTGTTCAAACAGCTTATCAGATAATGGGGATTATCAGAGAAGGTCTTGAACAGAAAATTTCTCTATATGCAGATGATATGATTTTGTATATATCAGACCCACAAAATACTGTGCCTGCAGTCTTAACAGCACTTACAGAATTTCAAAAGATTTCTGGTCTCAGAATTCATTTGAATAAAAGTGTGCTCTTTCCAGTGAATTCTCAAGGATACAATATTAGATTGGACACCTTCCCTTTTATTATTGTTAAAAATAGTTTAAATACCTAGGGGTAAATATCACAAGTAAGCACAAAGCTCTTTATCAACAATATTTTGCCGTCTGTATGGAAAAAAATTAAGCAAGACTTGCATAGATGGTCAACCCTTCTTCTCACTCTAGCTGAAAGAATTAATGTTGTTAAGATGAATATCCTTCCTAAGCTTCTCTTTTTATTTCAAAATATTTCAATATACATCAATAAATCATTCTTTAAGCAATTAGATTCAACCATAACCTCATTTATTTGGAAATTAAAACATCCATGTATCCAAGGACCTAAGGCAGAAGGTGGCATTGCTCCTAATGCAAGTATAAATGCAAGTTATCGCCAATATATTAATAACCCAATTGTGCTTCACTCACTCAGAATATGGAACCAATGTAGAAAGCATTTTAAGATGGAGAATCTTTTATCTGTGGCACCTCTGCATGAGAGCCACCTTTTTCAACCCTCACAAACATATGCAGTTTTTAATATCTGGAAAACATTTGGGATTGAATTGCTTAAGAGATCTTTATATAGACAACATCTTTGCACACTATGAACAATTACATTCCAAATTTAATTTTCCAGCAACACATTTCTTTCACTATTTTCAAATTAGAAACTTTGTTAAACAGAACCTACCCAATTTTCCCCATCTCCCACTTTCCTCTATGCTGGAAAAAATACTGCTCAGTTTTGAGAACTCAGACAACATTTCTGCAATATATAAAATTATTTTACAGTCTTTCCATTTCAAAGATCCAAGAGGACAATGATGAAAGGATCTCTCACTCAACATATCAGGAAAGGAGTGGAAGAACGCAATGCAAAGAATTCATTTGAGCTCCATATGTGCAAAGCATACAATTATTCAACTCAAAATTATATATTGAGCACATCTGTCTCACTTAAAACTGTCCAAAATATTTCCAGGGCAAGATCCAACCTGCGAATGCTGCAATCAAGTTCCAGTCTCACTGGGTCACATGTTTTGGGCCTGCACCAAATTAACATCATTCTGGACAAAAATTTTTAAGTGCCTTTCAGACAATCCCTCCTAACCCATTAACAGCTGTGTTTGGTGTTCTTCCAGATGGGCTTAAAGTGGAGAAGGACAAACAAACTGTGATTGTCTTCACTACACTATTGGCACGCAGACTTATTTTGCTAAACTGGAAGAATCCTAACTCTCCTCTTTTAAGTCAGTGGGTAACTGATGTTTTATATTACTTGAAATTGGAAAAAATCTAATTCTCAGTTAGAGGATCTGTGCAGAACTTTTTCCAAAACATTTTAGAATAAGCTCTTAAAGCACTGAGGAAGTATATTCTCTTCCCATTTCTTTTTCTTCTCCATTTATCTTTATCTGCCCATTAAACTCATCAATTTATTTATTTTTCCTAGCTTTAAGTTTTATTCCATTGGCCATGCTCTCTTTCTCAGGGGTGGGGGTTGATTTGTTTTCAATCCTATTTTTTTGTAAAGATTGATCTATTCGTATGGAATGATTACAATAAAATCAATAAAATTAAAAAAATAAATAAATTTTTGTTTGCATTTCCTTAACTTTTCAGGTGACCTTAATTTAATATATATAAAGAGATTGTCATTGCTTTAGGTTTAGATATCTGTAGATCATTTTGAAACGCAGTAGTGAGTATAACTCTGTGATAAACAGCACCTAAAACACAGACACTAAAAGGTCACAATGCAATCCAATATAAAAAAAGTCACAAATTTAGAGTAGCATTAAAGGTTCAAGTAGCCCAACAAACAAGCTGTTTACTGTAATATTACCAATACGAGGCCAGTTTAATCACACTTGTGCAGCATGCATTGCAGAATAAGCAATATTTATTATAAGTAACAGATTTTACACATTTCACTAAGCTTTTTACATCTCTGTCACCTTCAGAATGCCAGCCAATAAAAGCACATTTCAGGGTCAATCCATAGCTCCTTAAAAGGGTAGATAGATATATATATATATATATATATATATATATATGGAACAAAACATTTGTTGAAAAGACTACTGAATGTTTAAGTTTTTATTGATTTCAAGGCACATTACCATACTTGCTATGATATCCTCAATTTTCTGATTGAATTGTATTCTATAATAATAATAATTTGTTTCTAAGTGAAAGTAATTTCTATTAAGGAAAGTGTGTACTTCTAAAGCAGCTGCACTAGAATAAACCAATAAACTTTATTTTACAGCATATACTTTTGCACAATACCCTGTTGCTGAGCTAATGCATAAAAATCAGACATACAGTATCTGGTAGAGAAAGGCAGGGATGCTTTTTGGTTGATCAAAATCCATCATCAACTGTTTAGTGTATTATCAGTCACACTTAGCCTGACCTCTCAGTATGCTAGCATATACTGCACACCCCAAATGCATGAAAACATTTATTTCCAAACCATTCTTGGCACATCTCCATGCCTACAGAAAAGATGCAAAACATGTGCCCACATTTATGATACAGACCGTATAGTTATACCACACTGCCGACTTGAACATCACATATCGGGATCATTTTCCTGCAGATCATCTAATGTAGTCTACCTAATTCTCTGCATGAAATGTCCGGACACTGCACTCTATGTGGGAGAAACTGGACAAACACTCCGCCAGAGAATGAATTTACACAGGTTCCACATTAAACATGGCAACACAGATGTTCCTGTAGCGGCACACTTCAACAGCCATGGACACTGTGAGATGGACTTTAAAGTCACAGGGCTTATGGGCAACTTCAAAACACAGCAAGAGAGAAAAAGAATGGGAAGTTAAACTTATGCTAAAATATAATACATTACAACATGGCTTGAATAAAGACAAGAGTTTTATGGCCAGATATGAGGATTGTTTACATCTCTCAGAATGACAGACAACCTGTCTACAGATCCACATTGTTTTGAAAAACTCATTACAAAACTTCAAAAAAGACTTTGTTGGACAGTTATCTTATCCAAAGATCTTGACCATACATTGTTCTTCTCTCTCTTGTTAAATTAAACCTAGCCTGAATGAATCTATTCATTTTTTACATTGAAAATTTCTCATTTAAAGATTTACCAATGTTGTTTCTTGTCCTAGAGTGTGTATATAAACACAGGGAACTCCAGTTTCTGTACTACATCTTGCCTGAAGAAGGGGCCCGAGTTGCCTCGAAAGCTTGCAGATTGTAATCTTTTTAGTTAGCCAATAAAAGGTGTCATTTTGCTTGGCTTTTCTCTACAAACCATTCCCAAAATGAACAGTGCAGCTATTGCAGAATCAAGCTCAGTTCCTTGAATCTCATTAAAATTAACAAAGGCGGATTGTCTGAATGACTACAGACTGATGGCACTCACTCCAATCGTGATCAAGTGCTTTCAGGGACTGGTGAAGGGGAACTTTCAGGAGAATATACCAGAAGAGTTTGGACTACTTCCAGTTTACATGCTGTCACCAATGTCCACAGATCATGCAGTATCTCTAGCATTCCATACCATACTGACATATCTGGGATGACTACCAAATTTCAAGTTGGGATTTAATACCACCCTCTGCAATTGGATTTTAGACTTCTAATTTGCAGGACACTGCGTATGCTGAATGGCAGCATCACATCCTCTTCATCCACCTTCCACATCATTAAATTTGATGACGACACCTCTTCAATTGCAAGTCTAATCACCAAGAATAAGACAGCTTACAGAGACGACGCTTGCCTGCCAGCTCAGTGGTGCCACCCTTAATGTCAACAAAAACCGAGGAGTTGGACATCGACTACAGGAAGCATAAAGATCCCATGACCCTGGTCCCATCTCACAACAGTAAATTAAACACACTGTCTATCCACAGATCATACGGTCAGTGAACAGCCAAACAAAAACTGCATTTATATACAGTAGATGGATAAATAAAATACACAGCTATGCACATACATAAACACACATACACTGCACATACTGTAGATATGCCATTTAATTTTTTGTTAGTGTCTGTGTGTCTCCTCTGTTGGTACTGTATTGCTGGCACTACTCCGAGGAGACTGGCAAGTAAGGATTTCATTGTATTCAGTACACATAACAATAAAGCTGAATTTGACTTGAATTGCAGCCTACACAAATTACGATAAAAGAAACACACACACCAAGAAACTACCTTTCAGTGCTAAAGGAACTTGTATGTGCTGCATTTCTTTATGCCTCAACATTGTGCAGCTATTCTAACGTTCCTGCCCCCATATTAGTTTGTATTCATGCATTTCCTGACTCACTTTTCCAGTTCAGGGTCACAGGGGCTGCAGTCTACTCCGGTAATATTGCATGCAAGGCAAAAAAGCAACCCAGGACTGTCTGAGTGTGAGTGCATTATAAGGAACACTCAGCCTACACCTACCCCGCAATTTGTTCATGCTGGGTAAATACAGAATTTCAAAATAACCTCAGCACGCCTGTCTTTTGGAAGTGGTGTGAAAACTGGAGTGTTTGGATAAATACCCAATGCAGATACAGTAAAAATGTGTAAACTGTACACAAGTAGTGCCCAGACAATGGGTCTGGTGTTGTGAGGCTGCAGCAGCACTGGTGCCCGTGTCACAGTGTTGAACAGTTTTTATTTATTTTTTCTTAAAATAGATTTGTTTCATTATTTCCATCTGTTTGTATTGCAACAGCATGCAATCAAGCAAAAATAAATTCTACTCAATTAACAGTTTTGTTACATTTTTGGATTTATTATGTCTGGTATTATTCTTTTAGTAGCTCACTGAGAGAGATCCAACTTTAGCAACCAGCTCAAAGACAAAGAACTATGTAGACGTTTGCAGACAATAAATCATTTCAATCAAGTCTGATGTGCTACAAACTTCACCATTTTTGGTTACAAAACAAAAATGTCTAAACTGTTAGTTAATGCTAAAACTAGTTTTCACCATGAATGAATAAAAGTAAATTTATAAAAACAACTGCTTTTATTTTCTCAATCAAGATTATTGGTTATGAGCCCTGAATTAGAGAATGGGTTTCATTTGTATAGTGCAAATAATTTTGTTTACAGTTTGCATTGTAAGTAGAAGTGTTCGCCTAAACACGCAAAGTATTGCAGTAGGCTAAAATCACAACCAAATCTGCAATAAAAAATGTCCATTTTTTCATGCTGCTAAATTTAACGTGTGTGCCCTGTAATGGTCTGAATTCCCAATGATGACTGACTCCTGACTTGCAGACAGGCAGGGATCAGCCATGGGATTCTGAAATAGATCAGGCATGCTTTATAAAGGACGGATGGATGGCTGGCTATTTAACACATACCAGCTCAATGGTAAATGTGCATGCTGCACACAAACACAACACACATTAAAGCCAAATTGTGAAGGTCAAAAACCCTGGCAGACAGTAGAAAACAATTTGAAATTCCCAGTGCCTCATGCCTTTACATCATCCTTGATTAATTATTAAGCATCTCTATGACACACAGGACTCAGCCAAGAAGCAAAAAAGATTGGAAGGAATCATTTCTGTGGGTTGGCAGTGGGAGTTATTCACATAGACAAGATCTTTTAAAGTATAGAACACCACATTATTATATTAGACTGTGTATACAGTACATGGCTAACATGCATTATATGCACAGAATTAATCTGAATACACCTTCAAGAACTTTTGTTTCAATCATAACAATTACAGCAATCATTTCCATACTGTTACTCAGTCTTTTCATAGTAGTTTAAAGGCTGGTTGACTCTGAGGAACACAACCACACACAAATACCTCACAGTGCACAAGGAAAAGCTACAAAAGAAATATGTCCTAAATTTCAGTGAAAATAAGACGGAAATTAACTGTACTTTACAAAGAAAAAAATGCAGTATTGAAAATAGGACTACTGCAATCAAACTTTTATTCTGAGATTCTGACACATTTCTGAACAGTTTAGTTTAATGGAATCGAGACTGTAGAGTTGAGACAAACAGACAGGGGAACTCCAAGCCCAAACATTATTTTGCAAATAAATGTAAATGAATGGAAGAGACAGCCAGGAAGAGACATCTGATAAATTCCATATTGAGTGCCATGGATTCCCAGGGAAGAAAGTGTGGTAATACAGAGAGACAGGGCCCCAATAATCCCCTCTCTGCTGCTAAACAATCTATTATGGAGGCGGAGTAGTGGCTCTGAGGCTAGGGATTTGCACTGGCAATCGGAAGGTTGCCGGTTCAAATCCCGTAAATGCCAAAAAGGGACTCTGCTCTGTTGGGCCCTTAAGCAAGGCTCTTAACCTGCAATTGCTGAGCGCTTTGAGTAGTGAGAAAAGCACTATAGAAATGCAAAGAATTATTATTAAGAATTATTATGCCAATGGTTCTCAAACTGTGGGGCGCGCCCCCTTGGAGGGGTGTCAAATAAATGAACAAGACATCAAAATTAATTTTTTACATTTTTATTTCAAATTTTAAATTTGCAAGCATATAATCATAACAAATGCATTATAACTAAAATTAAAATAAAACATTACTAAGGCATAGATCTAATGACTAATATGTGCCTGCTTTAAAGTTCGAGACGTAGCGGTATCTGTCGCGAACATTCGGGTAACGGTAGATCAGGTGATAATGCGACGTGACTGCACCACATTGGCAGCGTAGCCAATATTGCCAAATTGAGTTAAATAATTTACTGCGTATTGGGTTATTTTCATGATACAACTAACAGTGGTATAATATTTGTCAGACAAAAATATGTTCGTCTCGCGCAGATTGACTTCATCGGTATCCTCGTTTACGAGATTTTTAAAAATTAACACACATTTAATCGTTTCTTTACATAAAAAAATAATTAAATAAGAATAAATAAATTTATTCTTTGTTTTTGCTATTGGAATTACTACCAAAAACACACAAGGCATTTTAACAGTTATTAAAGCACTTTAAAAAAAATAAATTGCAAATATTTCATCGAAGTTAGCCAAACACATGCAAATCTTATGGAAGTATAAATGATAGGATACCGCGACACCGCATGAGTATCATACCTTTGTTACTTGTATCATGGGTTATTCTCATCTATTTTATAGATGGGGGGCGCAGATTTATTCCAGGTAGAAAAGGGGGGTGCGAAATACGAAAGTTTGAGAACTGCTGTATTATGCCAACATTACTAACAGTGGTGATAAAAGCAGGACGACACTTTTCTACAGTTAAAAGCTAACTAAACCACTATACACAATAAACCTAACAAACACCCTTCTACATTTTAGGAATTTTTCAGCTCTGGAATTCAGCAGCTGGTTTCTGCAATGAACAAGACAACCGAGCTTCCCATATCCACCTCCCATCATCAACTCCCACCCCCCCCGCCCCCCCCAAACCAGAGTTTAATCTACCAACTGAAAACCAAACTTTGTGAGCTTATAAGAAAATCAAACTTTTACTTGCCAATTGCCAAATTTCTCCTGGACAGCCTTCTAAAACATTCAATATACTCTGACATTTCTCATTATATGGAATCAAAGCTGGTCTGACTCCGTTCCACCTTACCTTTACACTCACTGTGGATTTCTGCCCTTTCCACCTTTGGATGAGCTGCTCCTCCAACAGGGTGTGGTGGGGCTCCTCAAGTGGCGGTGAAAGCCACCAGACTAACTCAATTCTGTCACCAAGGAATTATATTACACCTTTGTCTATGGCCTTTCAAAGCAAACTATTCTATATTAATCAATTATTCTACTTTGCCAAAATGATGAAACAAACTCCCCATCAACACATAATATAACAAGTAATACCGCCTTATTGTCTCCTGATAGCTATTTGTAACTACAGGCAAAGAAAACTGCAAGGATTTACAATTCTTTTTTAACTTAAATTACTTTTCTCTATAATAACTAATGGTATATCCCATTTTTGGATGATCATGCAGGCACCACCTCCATATAGGCATGTGAAAAGCCAGGCTCAACTCTAAGACCTGCTCGGACTCCCCAGGGTGCACATGTTGAAGTGAACTGCACAAAACAACACAAACAACCCAGGAGTACAAATGCACTCACTACAGATAGTAAATATGCAGTTTATTAACGGTGCAGAGCCAACTGAGAGATGTATACTATTTCAACAAATATACAAATAACAGATATGAGATTGAGAAAGAAAAAAAAAAAAAAAAACACAAAACTAAAATCTCTGACTATAAGCATAAATCTGCTAATGTTACCTATATCTCACATGTACACCCATTGATATACATCTAACTAGCGTCTTTAGTACATCATTATTAATTTAGGTATTGTTAGTGACAGAATCCTAAGCACCAATGTTGCAGTAAACTGACACCATTACTAGCTGCTCCAGAAGTAATTTGCCTGGGTGCTCCAAAGTAAGCAAGGGACAGTGGTGACAAACAACGCAACTGGAAATGTTGCCTGACAACTATAAAGGGTATGAGTTGTAGAAGATGCCAGGGTTATTTTGCCCACTTTTCATGCAGTTTATCATGTTTGCTATAGCTGCCTGGCCAAAAAGGGCAGTACACAGTCATTCTTAACCAAAGTTACAGGTATGCAGTCTGTTTAAATTGTCAGAGCCACAATAACTGGCCAGACGCTAGCGATAAGCCTCCAGCACGTTAAAGTGCAAAAGACGGCACTTAATTGAAAAGAGTAAGATCCATTTATCTGTTTAAAGAAGGCAACCCAGAAGGCGGCCATGACCGTTTACCCTTTATGATCAACACATAGTGCAGGGACATCTGAAGCCATTGCGGGAAACTCAAGGCTGGTGTGTCTATAGACAAAAAATTGTTTTACAGTAGGATTATGCAGTGTCCCCCAATGAAAAAATACAGAAAAATCCAGTTTTTAAGATGGTACCAGCATTTCTGTGTTTTTTTTGGTATGAAAAGTAAATGGTAGTTTTCAAGGACCTTGCACACTCTCTACATGTACAGGTCTTTGATGTGTGGCAGACTCGACACAGCAGCACTGCAGCCTCAACATGGAAAGCCCCTCTTCCCCCTTCTTCATTACATTGCAGACCTGACAGGGCAGCACGTAGTCATGCTGAAGACTTGACGGGTGACACGGACATTGTCCTATAAAGACGACAAGATGCAGAATTGACAAGGAGAGTAACCACAATCCCTCCCCAAAACATCCCTACTTTACAAGATGCTGTATACTCGGATGGGGGCGGCACTGTGGCGCAGTGGTGGCGCTACCGCCTCGCAGTTAGGAGACCAGGGTTCACTTCCCGGGTCCTCCCTGTGTGGAGTTTGCATGTTCTCCCCGTGTCTGCGTGGGTTTCCTCCCACAGTCCAAAGACATGCAGGTTAGGTGCATTGGCGATCCTAAATTGTCCGTAGTGTGTGCTTGGTGTGTGGGGGTGTGGGCTGGCACCCTGCCCAGGATTTGTTCCTGCCTTGCGCCCTGTGTTGGCTGGGACTGGCTCCAGCAGACCCCTACCCCCCCATGACCCTGTGTTACAATATAGTGGGTTGGATATTGACTGACTGTATATACAGCACTTCACCAAGGAACTTTGACCTCCACCAAAATTCTATCTTCGACACGCAGCAACCTTGAAAGGACATTGCTCCAACACAGAGGCGACACTGAAATGGGACCACTCCACATCAATTGTGGGACGCTACTGTGAGACAGGGGATAGGAAATTGTACATTAATTACAATGATACAGTATTGGTATCTGTACCGAGGTCCAAATACTGCTATTGATACAGAAGTCAAACTTTTGTATTGATATAAACACTACTTTAGAGCCAGCCAGAAGTGACATTAGGATGGAGTTCAAAATGACCTTCAGTCAGAGATGAAGCTAAATAAACATGAAAGGAGAATATGGGGCACAGGCTTACTGGCAGGAGGATACCAAGGTCATAAAATGGAGAGACGAGGCTGGCGGTCAGGGAAGATCTCTTTGGTGTTACTGGAGAAATAAGAAGTGGGTATGTCACCTCGACTCAGGTAGTGCTTCAAGACCTGTTGAAGATGGACCAGGTGACAGCTACGGTTTGGCTTTTTTCTTTAATCCTAAACTTATTCTCACGGTAAGAAGATATGTGCGAGCCTCATTCAACTAATTAAAAGGTGTGGCAAGATTCCATCAGGATGCCCTTCCTTGATGTACCAGCTACACAGGTTTGTATTACTGAAGATCCTTCTTGAATACTACTTTAAGATAGCTAACACACATTAAACTAGTGTCAAAATGAGTTTTCCTTTCATTTATGCAAAAACACCTGATGTATTTCTCAAGCACCTTGCAACATATTTACTCTACACAGTTGACTGTCTGGGCGGATCATAAAATGTATTTATTTTGACATTTCATGTCAACAGCCAAGATATGCAATAATCATTCCCCCCCACACACACACACATCCATGCCTCCATTTTTAAACCACTTAATCCAGTTCAGGGCCCAAACTTATCTTAGCAGCAGTGATTGCAAAGCACGCCTGTCCATTACAGGACAATAATCAGCTTTTGTTATATGAATATGGAAGGTTAAAAAAAAAATAATTCTTGTAATCTTCACTTCAGTAAAACTGCAAGCATTGACTTATAAATAAATGGAATTGCAGATAAGTAAACCTAATAGACTTTCTGTAAGTGCTTTAAAAAAATAACTTATTAAACCTAGCCTGTGGATACAACAGCTACACCTTATACTTCATATTCTCGTTAGTAAATTACCAATAACTTTTAATAGAAAGAAGCTGGCTAAAGTGAACTAAGCATGGTCCATATAACGGGATTTCTGATGTTTCTGCAAATGGAATAAAGAAATGAATACGATCGTGAAGCAGCATGATAATAATAAATTAAGATAATAAATGGGAGAAATGCTGCATTAAAGCAGTATAAATCACAATACACTACTTGTGCGGTGCCAGGCAAATCTGCACTGTGAACGTTTCATTTATAGCCCTATTAGCACAAAAATTTTATGCACCAGTCATTAGGGAAACACCATTAGGCATTGCTGACATGGTACAATCAGGCTTGCTTTTCTCAAGGTACAAACTCAGAACTGCTAGCAAAGATTAAACTCTCTTCAGCCACAAGTGCTTTTAGATTAAATTAAGAATTCAAACAGGAACTTCAAAAGGGAACTTCACACTAGCAATGAAGTAACAAGACTTGATTAGGAGGAGGGAAGGGCAGTGCATAATGTGGTAATAGGATGCAGATTACATTTCTAAAAAATAAAAATCACAGAACAGGCACTGTCTAAAGAAGATCTTGAAGAAAAAAATCTCATTAATGAATATTAATAGGATCATACAGGAAACAAGAAAGCAGCCCAAAACGTCTGGCTGAATTGTTAGAACAAAAATATTGATGAGAAGCGCAAAGTGGTACAATGAAGCAGAGATCCATGTAGCAACCTCATAGCTTTACAGTCGTGGGATTTAACTCCAGACTGGTCACGGTCTGTGGGGAGTGGCAGGTCCTTCCATGGTCTGTGTGGATGTTTGTCCTCGGTCTCCACTTTTCCTTCCACATCCCAAAGATGCGAGTGCTGGACTAAATTACCAACTGTAAATTGTCCTCATGTTATTAAATGCTCTCTGCGATAGACTGGTGCTCTGTCGTGAGCTAGTTCCTTGCATCGCATGAAATGCTGCCAAGATTGGCTGCTGCAACCCAATGGTTGTTTATTAATTTCAATAAACCGGTCAAGAAAAATGAATGATTGAATAAATTCATGATTTAAATCATCTCATCCAGAATTATTTTTACATTAAATCAATTATTCCTGTTGTTGGTAGGCCAATGCAGTAACAACGATGGAAACAGAAAACACATTACTGGATGGTGGAGAATAACCGTAAACAACAAAAGCATATTCCCTTCAATGTGTACGGCACATGCAGAATTAAACTCTAATTCAATGTGACCAAGAAGAACATCTTCATAAATGGGAGTGAATGACTTTTTGCTTGATTGGCAGAGATTTGGACACATACAGGAAGTGTAAACCTGTGACAAGTGGGGTCAATTGATGGGGCAGCTTTTATATTTGGGCAAACCAGAATTGTTTTCTCTTGACAAATTTATTTATTTTTTAGGCAAAGTTTTCAACATTACTGCAACTATTTGCTTATAAATAACCACCAGCATCAGACACATCAGCAATGGTGCTCCAGCAACAGGAAAGTATCCATAGATGGAAAGTGTGACACCACCACCACCACCAGGGTGACACACAACTATGCAAAATGCAAACTGCAATCAAAAATAAATCTGAAAATTACTAGAGCTCACGTCACTCAAAGGCACGTGTCTATGACCGTTTGTTTCATGTAAAAAATAAAATGATGGCGTGCCACATAATGAGAGTGTTGCTATGAAAACAGCTAATTTAAAATGCAGCAGCCATGCCCACTCCAAGTCTAAAACGCTAGACTATAAGCTGCAGGAAATTTATGCCCAGACATGAAAAACCTGCCACTCAAAGGAAATGAAGTCATTTCAAATCATAGTATATGGCTGTGGTCAAAACCTAACTGGCCCTAAATGCTAAAACAATATCGTATGTGTCCGTTTGTGTACATTTCATATGACAGGAGACCCAAAATTTCACAGAAGTGTTAAACACAAAAAAAAAAAACAATTTATTATGCAATTTACAGCAATTCCCATTTAGTTACTGTCAAAACCGTCTTCTGGAGATGCAATACACGTTTCCTAGCACTTCTGCCATTCCTATTAACATTCCCTGTACTCATCTTTTAGTATCGTGTGGCACAGTTGATAACTACACCCACATCCTATACGGTTGACCGATCCTGGGAACTTTACTCTGTGTGTGTTTGTAGGTTACCGGCAAAGTATGAAATGCAGGCATTGTATAGAATGCCTAGGCAATATATAGAATGTCAAAAATTGGACGTCAAAGTATGAAAGATTAATATTTCACACATTTCCTAGGCATTCTATGCAATGCCAAAAGACAAACTGGCAAAGTATAAAATACTCCCAGCTAATGACGTTTCCAATGTCACGTGACTTTCGACACTCGCCTCAGATGGAGAATTCACTATTTGTTTCCCCAGTTGTAACAAGTAGGTTCATATTTTGTTTTCTCGTTTTCCTCAATAAGAAAGTCCTATACTTTATTTTGTATTTCTTTTTCATATACGTCTTTTCAATAAAAGCCTTTTCATGACTCTTTTAATACTTTTCCTAAATCGCATTTGTCATTCTATATAATGCCTAGGTATTACATACAATGCCTAGGGAAAGTGTATATAATATTAAAATAATTCGGATATTTCATATTTTGCCCAAAAACAGCAGGAATTTTATATATTGCCTAGGCATTCTATACAATGCCTGCATTTCATACATTGCCGGTAACATATATATGTTCGCGCGCGCGCACACACACACACACACACACACACACACGCACACAGAGTATACTTTACCTATTATACTGTATGTAGTGTGTGTGTGTGTGTGTGTATATATATTATATATCTATATATCTATCTTACAATCTATGTATGTATGCGTTTGTGAGTGACACTTGTTGGTGTTGTATTATCTGGAGAGACATGCCAGCAGTTGTTTCATTGTACTCTGCACATGACATTAAACACAAGTATTTTAAGTGCAAGTTTACTGTCACAATCAGAAGCAGGATTTTTTTCAAACAACTTTTTCATGGATCAACTTATTTTTAATTTTAATTTCACAGAAACTGAACTGGCAAACATTTTTCTGTGTCAAGTATATGTAAAGTAATTACTCTATTCAAGGACTGTGCTGCAGGATGTTTATTTTAGCCAAATCATTTAGAACCATTCATGATTAATTCATAAAGTAATTTTAAACAATAAATATGCATGATTTGTGCTTATAATCATTTGCACTGTAACTTCTAGATGAAATGAGTGCCCTGTGAAAGCCTGGTGCACCAATGCACAGTCGGTTCCTGCTTTGCAACCAAAGTTCAACAGATAGTCCCCAGCCCTCTGTGACCCTGAATTTAATAAAACAAATTACGGAATGGTTGTATCATAACATATATTTATAAAAAAACAGAATTACTACAACATGTTTACATTTCCACTGCAGTACTTAAAATACAACTCCGATTTTTTGTTACATACAATATTATGTCTTTTTAAAAAAGTTGTGATTCTGCTGAAAGTGAAGCTTTGGTTTTCTTGACCATGAATTGGATAAGTAGAGGTCTTGAATTTGTTTCACCAAAATTAGTCCAGTGGCAGTTTTCAAGAAGTTGAGATAGTGTATGTCAGAAATGAGGACAACCATAAAGCCGCTCTTATGCCAACTTCAATGTACTGCTGCAGTCAAAGGCCATTCTGACATTGGTATATGTTCCCAGCTATATTTTGCTTTCTCTGTTTGAAATTAGTTTTTAAAATAACAAACAGAGACTTAATGTGGACATTTATGAGAATATATGCTTTCACTCTGGAAGCTCCGACTATACACAATTAGATTATTCAAGCATATGCAGCTAGCAGAGAAATAATTTTGATGATTTAAGAAATGGCAGTGCGTTCCAATAAAACATGACAGTTAGGTTTTAAAGCACCATTATCAAAACCTGCGCCTTTAGAATTCTTTTTTTTTGTTAGTTAAATAGTGTGCTACCTAATAAAGATTATAACCTTATCCATTTATTTTAACTTGGCTCCAATTTACTTTTCAAAAAGCCAATATATGAAACAGAAACATGCTTTATTTGATATGCAAACAGGGTATATTCATAAAAGGGGCAACGTCAGTCCGATTTTTTTTTAGACACCTATTCATTCTGGCCTTTTAATTAATGCCAACCTGTGTAGAGTAAGAACAAGGAAGAAGAGGGATAAACTAAAAATCTAATTCAACAAAACTATGCTGCATTTCTCCAAATATTTAAGGGCACACATTCAGAAAACCCCTGAACTTGTAATCAATTTGATATCCTGATTGTCAAAAGGAAATGGGGGAAAAAAATAAATGGTTTTTTTTTTTGTCCTCTGGCGTAAGTGCTACTCTGTGAACATGTACTTGACAGTCATGAGCTATCATTTGTCACTTGCTGACATTTTGACAAATAAATGGGGTCAGCTTTTACCAATTTATTTAAAAATAAAAAAACAACAAAAAAACAAACATTTATTCCCACACCCTGGCCTTTAAATCTTTAATACAGAAATCCATTTCAATTACTTCCTTATAACTTGAGGGTGAACTGATATCTTAGAATTGTCAAAACAAGAACATCCAATTTGAATTAAGGTTGTGCAAAAGAATTTAACTAAATAAATAACTGACTGTTATTGAAAATGAATACTACTGTGCAAAACAAGCATGTGACAGTGCATTCTTATAATCATAAAACAATGGCCAAATTGAGTAAAGGAGTGAATGGGATGCTGGTCCATCTTTTTTGCATGTCTTTGCAACTTTTGAAAATTATTTTGTCCTTTCAAAATTCAGTGCAAGATATTTGATTAAAAAAATAAAATTAATAAACAGTTGTATTTACTAAGTAGATCATCTTTACCAAAGTGTACCTAGGAAGTAGGGCTGTCACATCCATATCCAATTTTTGAATATATTACACCCAGCAATACAGTGTGAATATTCAAAATTACACATTTTGAAAGTCTTCAATCAACATTACTTTTCTCCATTTGTCAATATTGAACACTGCTCGATTTTTGCAAAATACTACCTTACATTCACCTTACTCCCAGAGCAGCCTTTCATGTTTTTGGTTGGATAGCTACTACTGATGTCAATAAAATAAACAGAGTAATTGCAGCCTTAACTAAACTGGAGCCACTTGAATGAAGCTCCAAGATGGCTTTGCTGAACTGTTTATTTGGAAAAAAAGGAACTGGCTGGTTTTGTAATCACTAAACACCAGAATACAGAGGGAGAGAGGTGATACTTAAAGGATAAATGATACTTCACATGGAGGCAAAAAACAGAATCTCCACACACACACACACACACACACACAAACTAAAAGAATTCTTCTCCTTTCTCTTTGATTATACATTCCACACAAACACAACAGGTCTGTAGAACTCACAAGCTGAACTTTTACATTTTTAGTGTTGCTCAAGTATTTGTTTTTGTATCATAATGGAGGAGTTATTTTTTTTTGTATCTTCTGTGTAACACTACGAAACCCAAAAGCCCAACTTGACCTGTGCTTCTCTTACTACAATAAAGAATTATTCTCCCATGAAAAAAAACTTAAAAAAAACTTTAAATACATAAATACTTGTCATTGTATCAAAATAAGAATTAAAAATATTGCAGTACTGTAATTTACTCATTTCCCACTCAAATCTAATTCAGAGAAATATTGTAAAGTTTTACATCAGACAGGACTATAACATGAAGAGATTGCAAATAACTTTCTAGACAAGAAAATGACAAAAGCAATGAAATCTATGAAGAATAGGAAGTCTGCAGCTTCCATCATTTTGCTGAGGTTGTAAAAATGTTGCTGAAAACACCACTGATAGAGCCACTGCACTCTATATAAACAATACTCTGAACAACAAGAAGCCTACATTCTTTGTTGACGTTATACTTAAAATCACAATGTCTAATAATGCAAGGATGCATTTAGTAACTCAAAACGTACATAACAGATCAGTCAGATAAGGATAACAACATATCATTAAACCTGCAATATTTTTACTACATAGCTAGCTTTGAACAGCCAATTCTCAGCAAATTTATTTCCCAAGAACTTGCAGCTGAGTTTACCAACCATTGGCAATAAAAAAAAAAGCAAAACCTCAGCTTCTCTATGTGATAAAGTTGCACTTCTCAAATCAGGAATCACTACTTACCTGCCTGACCATAGCGTGACAATCAACTTGCTTTATCTGCCTGTTCGAAACGATTCTGTAGCTTGCATAGCTAACACAGGCACTGACCACATTTCCTAGCAATCTGCAAACCCGTGCTACTTGATAATTCTTATTTTATTAAGAGGAATTTACATTCTCTGGATAACTAAGCGTTCAAACAAGAAACTATGTTATGCATTGGACAGCAGCTTTCTAACCTTGATAGCAAGCTTATTCTTTGCTGTTCCATTATCCACTAAAGTGAAATCCAACCCTTTCTTCAGTCTAAGTGGTGCATCATTGGGGAAAGAGGGAAAAAAAAAAATCTATGTTGCTTGGGGGGAGGGCTGGGGGGGGTGGTGACCTCTAAGCTTGACTCTACAAATGATGCACCAGATGGCTGTAGCTAAAACTCAGATTATAATAGTCTTTCACCAAATTCATAATGTACTGGCTCATGCAGCAAGCATGTGAAAGCAGTGTCCTATTGTGCATTTCAAAAATACTTGAAGATGCCAGCATCAGGCTGACCAACAACGGTCTATTAATATCACAATTACTTGCCTTTTTAGTAATTATATTTAGACATATGCATGCCCTTCATGCACAAAAATTTTTAATGATGCATTTTCAACTAACGGCACAGTGGTAGCGCTGCTGCCTCGCAGTAAGGAGACCAGGGTTCTCTGGATTCCTCCCACCATCCTAAGTCATGCAGGTTAGGTGAACTGGTGTGTGTTTTCTCCGTGTCCATTGCTTATTCCTGTCTTGCACCCGATGCTGGCTGGGATAGACTCCAGCACTCCTCTGCAACATTAGCCTGGATTAAGCGGGTCACAAAATGACACAACATTTTCTATTAGCAACAAATTCAATTACAGGTTGCAATCATGCATATTAATGGAGGCACAGTGGTTAATGCTGCTGCCTCACAGTTCCAGTAACTTGGGCTTGAATCTCAGCCTTGTCACTGTTTGTATAATTTGGTTCTTTTCTCTGTAAAATTTTTCTAAGTGCTCAGATGTCTTTTATAAGAATGACACACAAGGAGCTCCTGTTCACAGAATGTAATGAAACCAAGAGTGATGTTTCAAAAAGAAAACTAATGTTTAGTTTTGAGCACGCACCAATTTCCTTTATTACTCTTATGTACATTCGGATATTGACAATTAAAGACTCCAGCTCAAAGAAAAAGCTATGATTGTATTAAGTGGATTAAGACAACTGACGGATTTCTCCAACATTCAAATTAACAAAAGACAAAAACGTCCAATCAACTTGGTCAAGCATTCCATGCACTTACTTGGTGAATTAAACTTCAGTGGACCCTCGGTTTGCGAGCATAATTCGTTCCGGAAACGTGCTCGCAGTCCAAAGCACTCATATATCAAAGTGAATTTCCCCATAAGAAATAATGGAAACTCAGATGATTTGTTCCACAACCCAAAACTATTCATATAAAAATGATTAATACAAAATATAAAGTGAAAATACATAAAACAAAACCTGCACTTTACCTTTGAAAAGAATCATGAGTTTCTAAACTCTTGTGGGATTCCACCCAATGGGACGACACGCGGAAGAGCGTCCAAAAGCAATCGCAGTCTCCCAACGCTTTAGCAGTTCACCGTAAAAGCAAATCCGAAAAGATTGCGGACATGCTATAAGCGTCTGCCGTCGATGGGCAATACAAGGACCATTATAAATGCGCAAGGAACAGTACTACTTGGCCACGACCCTGCCTGACTGCTGTGTCTGTGTATAGGAGAGTGGCAGATCCCGCTACAATAAATAACCGCACTGTTGCTAAAGTACTGAGACTCACCTTTGTGTTTAGGGGTGCAAGACGGGGACTTGCACGTCACGTCACAGCACACACACACACACACAGTCACAATGCTGTAGTAAACAGTATACGCTTGTACGGATGTTGACTATATGAGTGAGGCATGCTGACTCAGGCGGAGAATAGGAGACGATTGCCCACAATCCCGCAGTGACAGAGAGAGAGAGAGAGAGGGAAGAACCATCAGCTCAGTTGTGATCACATGATGCTCAGTAGACAAAGCGTATACATACTACTCGCACTGCAAGACATTGCTCGTTTATCAAGTCAAAATTTATTACAAATTTTAGCTCGTCTTGCAAAACACTCGTAAGCCAAGTTACTCGCAAACCGAGGTTCCACTGTAGTATGGTGTGTGGTGCTTCCGTCATGTCCATGATTTTCTGACATTACATAGTGAAAAACACACAGGTCCAAAAATGGATTAGGACTTAACCAACTTAAGCACACAATTTGTACACTTGGGAGCAGTTCATGACAACTGCTACATACAAGAATTTTTTGCATTCCCAGCCCATGGGTTTTCTTGATTCCTGTAAGAGCTGCCCATTGCAATTATAAAAATGTATTTGCATTATCAAGCTGTGGGTTTTGTTGCTTCCTGTGAGTACTTACAGAAAATTTAAAAGGGAACAACATCTTATACTGGAGTTGAACCTTCAAAAGGTCAACAGAAGACAGAGTTCTTACAACCATTTCTTAACAATGTAAGCAACATTTCTAATTTTTCAGGCAGATTTATTATTGAAGACAAATAAGAAATCATTAAAATGCTTAGAAAGCAAAGCATTTAGGATGAATGTCACAAAATAAATCTCTTGTAATATAAACAATCCAAAACAAGTCACATACTTTCACCTCGCCACAATGACAAAACTGGAAGAGAAAAAGTTTGCTATATTATATTGATGCACTGATGACAATATATCACAATTTCCATTTCAGGGTTATACATATTCACCCACATTGGCTCTTGCCCAACAAAGATCACTGCAAAAACCTTTACTGTTTCTTCTTTCACAAGAGAAGGGACCTAGCCTTTGAATAATTTTTTCCGTAAAGGTGTAACGGTAGCAATGGTGTCTACTAACTGCAGACGTTTCTAATACAAAACGCTCCTCTTCTGTATTTTGGGTCAACCTCCGCATTTCAAAAATTCACACAGAAGATGGAACTTGAGGTGACAGATACAATACACATTGCAAGCACTGCCACATGAAAATGAAGCAGTCCGGCAACAGTGTAAACATAAAAGGCCCAATTTATAAAGCATTACCTAGAGCGAGGTTTAGACAATGTACTGACGTGTTACAAACCATAACCAAGTGCTTGCAGTCTTCCTGTATAGAATGCTGAAATACTGGAAAAGTATTAAAAAATACTTCTGCAATTAAAAAGGTTTAAGTGGGAGATATTAGCTCAATGATCTTTGCACAGAGTATACATTTGACAATTTTCCTGTGGATATTTTAACTATATGAACAGGATTTCAACTTTAACAAATCTCAAATTAAGAAAATAAAAAAAGAATAAATTGCAATATTCCAATTTCTTTGAACTACTACACCATAAGATATATAAAAAAAAAAAAACAAACAAACAAGCAATATCACTTTGTGACCCCAAGTATATTATTTATATTCTGGTGTTCTTGTCAGTATCCACCCCACCTCAGAAAGTGAAGAAAACAACTCTAACATGCAAAATTATGTTTAGGACAAGACATAACTAAAAATGATTGTACATTAAGGTTTATTCCGAGAACCAAGAACCTTCTGTAGGAGGTCAGCATGTAATCAGCTTATAAGCAAACACACCTTTTCTGCAAACAGGATTTAGGAGAAGCTATCTTAAACAGTGTTTAATGATTAATTAAAATTTTATAAAACCTTCCATACAGCTTTGTAATAATAGCAATACAAATTTTAGATGGAAATTCTAGCCATAAAATGTCATTGAGAAAAACTCTCACCCTAACAAAAAGGTCCATTTTGTAGTGGTGCTTCGAATATTTCCATTAACATTTTTTTTAATGATAAGAAAGATAGCATAAGAATATAGATTTAACCATCATGTTCAAGATCTTGAGCTTCTGGAACAGGCCATGTCACACATCCACACACACTGCCTTAGCACTATTTAACTAAGAACAGTACAATAATATGTGGTAGAATGTCCTCATACCACCCAAAATTGTGAAATACTCAACATGCAGGACCCAAAACAGAAAACACATTATTTCAGATGGCATTCCATTACTCCATCTACGGCATTTTTAGATTATTTCAAAATGCCAATCCATTCTTGAAACTTTTAAAATTAGATTTACACCCAAAATTTCTGAAGAATGATAGGTCGCTTTACCTTACATTTTATAAAAATGTAATTCTACAAACTGCAGTTAAAAGCATAACCCCTAAACTGAAATGTGTCCAGTCATTAAGACAAATTAATGAATGCATGTTTGGCATTGTTCTTTAAAGATATACTTCTTATCAAACGCTTTCAGTCAGTACAGAACTCTTACCGTTTATTCTGCTATTTGATGCAGTATTCCACATCGTTTAGTATTGCATCAGCTGGGCTCAGGTCTGCCAGAAAGGTTTATTTTTTCTTTCAGCAGCAAAAAAAAGAACCCAAGTTCACATCCAGAGGGATAAAAAACTTAAACTCTGTTACATACGGACTAATTGTATCACATGTTCTATTAAATGTTTCAATTGGAAACATATTTTGAAAACACTGATGACACTGCTGTCTTTACTGATAAAAATACCTTTTCCTGTTATGCTATTATATTTGAGAAAAAAAATAACACATCAGTGGTGGTGAATTCTGTACATAGAAATACTGACAAATCTTAGACTTCCTAATTTTGAACATTAAATACTTAAATTAGTAATAAACTTTATTGCGGCTTAGCTAACTCAGAATGGTAGGTGTTATTTCACACATAACGTCTGAATCAGTGTGATATTTCCACACGAAGATCTGTTGTCTCCATCTCAGAAATGTAGCAATCTGAAAATATGAAGTATACTATACACAATACAGAGTAGCCAGTCACTTGTATTGCACAAAGTTGACCTGAGCAATCTCAAACTTTAAAGATTTCTTGATTTCCCAATCACTTCTTCCAACCTGTGTTAACATGCCACCTAGGTAACACAAGTTAATTGGCAATTAAAAATTAGCCCCGTGCCTGTGGCCCATGTTATGGACTGGCAACCTGTTTAGGGCTGGAGGAAAATGACTACATTTCTATACTGCACTCGTGAGAAGTCAAGCAAAATGACACCTTTTATTGGCGAACTAAAAAGATTACAACATGCAAGCTTTCGAGGCAACTCAGGCCCCTTCTTCAGGCAAGAAAAGGTGTCACTACATTCATAATGGCTAACACGGTACAACACCCTTGTACTGCACTAAAAATATACACACCATAAAAACTGGAAGCTGGCCACAAAACATATAATATTAAATGGTAATCTACACATATAATCAACATGGCGACCACATATATGCATATACATATTGTCACAGGAGGCTGGGGGGCAGACCCAGCTGGGACGCCTGGAAGGACCGGGAGGCGGGTTATTCGTTCCCCGAGCCATGAGGGGGCAAGCACCTTGGATAAAGAAGGGACCACGGGGATGGAGCCAGGAGGCTCAAACCCATTGGGGCCTGTGGCCACCGCCAAGAGGGCGCCTAAGCATCGTGAAGCCAGGGAAACCTGCACTTTTGCCACTCCTGGGCAGAACATTCCGGGGACACCCAGAGTACTTCCGGGTGCTCGTGTGGCACTTCCACCACACCAGGAAGTGCCGCGGGAAGGTCATCAACGACCACTTGGAGCACGTCCGGGTGAACATAAAAGGGGCCGCCTTCCTACAGTCTGGGAGCTAGAGTCGGGAGTGGGAACAGGATAAAGCTCCCGTGAGGAGAGGAAAGGCGGTCCACGGACACAGAGAGAAACCCGTGGAAAGGGTGATTGGTGGGGGCACTGTGTGCTGTGGCGGACTCATTTCTGTAAATAAACGTGTGTTTGTGGTAAAGTGCTGGTGTCTGTCTGATGGTGTTCGGACCCGAGCTCACAATATACAGTGGTGTGAAAAACTATTTGCCCCCTTCCTGATTTCTTATTCTTTTGCATGTTTGTCACACAAAATGTTTCTGATCATCAAACACATTTAACCATTAGTCAAATATAACACAAGTAAACACAAAATGCAGTTTGTAAATGGTGGTTTTTATTATTTAGGGAGAAAAAAAAATCCAAACCTACATGGACCTGTGTGAAAAAGTAATTGCCCCCTGAACCTAATAACTGGTTGGGCCACCCTTAGCAGCAATAACTGCAATCAAGCGTTTGCGATAACTTGCAATGAGTCTTTTACAGCGCTCTGGAGGAATTTTGGCCCACTCATCTTTGCAAAATTGTTGTAATTCAGCTTTATTTGAGGGTTTTCTAGCATGAACCGCCTTTTTAAGGTCATGCCATAGCATCTCAATTGGATTCAGGTCAGGACTTTGACTAGGCCACTCCAAAGTCTTCATTTTGTTTTTCTTCAGCCATTCAGAGGTGAATTTGCTGGTGTGTTTTGGGTCATTGTCCTGTTGCAGCACCCAAGATCGCTTCAGCTTGAGTTGACGAACAGATGGCCGGACATTCTCCTTCAGGATTTTTTGGTAGACAGTAGAATTCATGGTTCCATCTATCACAGCAAGCCTTCCAGGTCCTGAAGCAGCAAAACAACCCCAGACCATCACACTACCACCACCATATTTTACTGTTGGTATGATGTTCTTTTTCTGAAATGCTGTGTTCCTTTTACGCCAGATGTAACAGGACATTTGCCTTCCAAAAAGTTCAACTTTTGACTCATCAGTCCACAAGGTATTTTCCCAAAAGTCTTGGCAATCATTGAGATGTTTCTTAGCAAAATTGAGACGAGCCCTAATGTTCTTTTTGCTTAACAGTGGTTTGCGTCTTGGAAATCTGCCATGCAGGCCGTTTTTGCCCAGTCTCTTTCTTATGGTGCAGTCGTGAACACTGACCTTAATTGAGGCAAGTGAGGCCTGCAGTTCTTTAGACGTTGTCCTGGGGTCTTTTGTGACCTCTCGGATGAGTCATCTCTGCGCTCTTGGGGTAATTTTGGTCGGCCGGCCACTCCTGGGAAGGTTCACCACTGTTCCATGTTTTTGCCATTTGTGGATAATGGCTCTCACTGTGGTTCGCTGGAGTCCCAAAGCTTTAGAAATGGCTTTATAACCTTTACCAGACTGATAGATCTCAATTACTTCTGTTCTCATTTGTTCCTGAATTTCTTTGGATCTTTGCATGATGTCTAGCTTTTGAGGTGCTTTTGGTCTACTTCTCTGCGTCAGGCAGCTCCTATTTAAGTGATTTCTTGATTGAAACAGGTGTGGCAGTAATCAGGCCTGGGGGTGGCTACGGAAATTGAACTTAGGTGTGATACACCACAGTTAGGTTATTTTTTAACAAGGGGGCAATTACTTTTTCACACAGGGCCATGGAGGTTTGGATTTTTTTTCTCCCTAAATAATAAAAACCATCATTTAAAAACTGCATTTTCTGTTTACTTGTGTTATATTTGACTAATGGTTAAATGTGTTTGATGATCAGAAACATTTTGTGTGACAAACATGCAAAAGAATAAGAAATCAGGAAGGGGGCAAATAGTTTTTCACACCACTGTATATCATATACATTGTGAAAGTACGAGACTTCAGACATAAGGGTTTGGGGCAGCCACTCATATAACATGTTCCTGGCTGTAAAAATAAAGAATTGTAAAGCAAGAGTAGTTTACAAGACTGAGTCCAAAACATAACTGAAATCCAAAGGAGATGAGTGAGGTTTTATCGGGAGTCTTGGGGAAGTGATGTTGTCCACAGGGCCGGGACAGGAAGTAATGTCTTCAGAGTCGAGGCACCGGAACCTGGCGGGATTTCCTGGGAAAGGTCTGCAGGGAACTTAGAAAGAAAGTCAGTTGCACCCCGCCGCCCCCTGGTTGGGTGAGTCAGTACCATTCTCTAAGCCATTTAGCTGCCTCCTACTCACACGTGTGTGACAACATTCATACACAAAAACCTAAACCAAAAGTGAACTGTACATAGATCTCCACTCCCCCAGCCCAACTGTCAAACTCCCACACCTCATTGACTCTTAAAGCGGTCAAAATACAAAAGTTTTAAGGCTGCTTTGCAATGCAAAGCAGTTCTGGCAGAAAATCTAATGCAATACCAATCACTGGCATTGGTCACAATGCCAGCTTCTTGCACAGGACAACCCTACACTGTGACCATAGTTTTTAAACCAGCACTCCGCAGATCACATTTGGCTTTAGTGCTAAATGTTGCTTCAAGAAAAAACAAAACTCTTAAGCAAAGAGCACAAAAACACACAACAAAAAAGTTACGCAGTGAAGAAATGCAAATTCACGTGGTGATGCTTTAACAACATCAGGCAAGGTTCTCTTTCTGAATTTGTGAACAAACAAACTACATCACTTGACTAATAACTAACAAATTTCCACAACAAAGGGGAAGTCATCATTCTTAAGTAGATACTGACACAATGTTGGAAAGGTTAACAGTGCTTTAGGTGTTCAGCATGGCTGCCAACTTGCACTGTGCAAAGCTATTTGCAATATCCTGTTTTTTAATTGGTTTTATCAACGTTTTAAGAGGTCACAGCTATATTTTTTTTATATTTAGCAGAGTACTCGATCTCTGGAACCCTCCATGGATTGAAAGATAATTCAGTGTAACAAAGTAAACTTTAAACACAAGAACATTCAATCTGTTACAACAATCTAAAAGCTTTCCAGCTGAACATTTTTTCTAAACCTTTCACTTAGGATCTCCTAAGCAAGCCCTTTACTATATGAAATTATGCAATTACAATTTTAAGTTAGACATAAAGGGTATTTTATATTCCTTTTTCTGCTCAGCTTTAGAATAAAAACATATACGTAGAATGATTTAGCAGGTTTAATGATGGATGAATGGAATAAATGCATATTTACACCATGATCCTTCCTTTCTTTTAACTCATCCAATATACCCTATTCACTGTTAAAAACTAAGATACCGTAGAGTCATTTTTAAAAGAAATGCCACATAAAATTGCTAAAATGTTGCAAAAAGTCCAAGCAGAAACAAAACTGCGATGAAGCAAACTTGCTTACTTCCCTTTTAAAATTTGTAAGAAAGAAGAAATAAATAACTAGAAACCTCCAAGGAAGTCCGAGTGTGGGGCGTCGAGTTTAAGATCACATCTTTTGGCAATACATTATTTGTATCAATTGCAGATACCCCACAAACAAACTAGAACTCGTGTTTGTCCATTCCATGTTCTAACCCCATAGTTTTCAAACTTTTTTGAACAAGTACCACTGTCAATGAATCATTAATTTACGCCCGTGTTGTTTTGAAGAAAAAGTCACTATAATCACTATAATGACTATAATTATGACGTTAAAGTGATATTAAACTAATTAATGAAATGGGTGCCTGCGCTAATAAAAGCCGGCTTGGAGTCTTCCACGCATTTACAGTAGTATACTTATACTATACATGATTATATGCAACATATTGGCATTCTAGCAATATCGATTCGTGGAAAATAAAGGACCACACGAGTACCACTTGGCATGACTTGAAGTACCACCAGTGGTACGCATACCACAGTTTGAAAACCGTGGTTCTAACCTAGTAATTCAGGGAACCACAACATTTTCTGGCGAGAGGACAAACCCTCGATATGATACAGTACAACACAGGGCACACAACCTAAACCAAATCTAATTTACAACTATCAATTAAACTTACATGCGCACCTTTGGGAGAAGAACCTGTATTTCCTCAGCCTCAAAGAGCGTTAAAGCAAACTGGAAATGGATGGATAAACTACAACATCTTACAATCTTATGCAAGTGTACTTGTTAAAACCGATGGTGATGCAATAAATGCTTCAATACCTTCTACAGTACTATCATTAATGTCATAATTTCCTTTTATAACAAAAGTTTGGGTCTTTTGGTGACTTGTATGGTTTACCATTACTCTTACTTTTAGCCCAGCAAGTAGAATTCACTACACATCGGAGGAAAACCTTCACCAATGGCAGACACAGACATTCTACTTCCAGATGCAAAAACAGACTGTAGTTTGCCAAAACAGAAGCTTGATTATTTTTTTTTTGTGTGTGTATATTATTTTTTCGGTTTGACAACTTGTCTAGCATGGTGTACCAATTTAAATATTGCAATGTAAAAAATGAACTTCAGTGAACAACAGGAAAACCTCAAATCTTAGATTATTAAAACACACACACACACACAAACCATAAGCGCATCTGTATTCAGAACTGTGCAGATAGATCTTTACACAGAAGTATACCAAGAAACTTTGAAGAGCAAATGCACTCAGTGGTCCGTTTTTGAGGTTTACAAGCTCGTTAATATAAATGCCATGCTACTCAAAGCAGCCAATCATTTGGAGAAATTTTAATACAAATAAAAGGCCAATATGGTCCAAGGATTTAGCTACTGCTAAATCAAACAGAGTTTGCAAGGCTTGTGATCTAAGCAACTTTAACTTTAGTATAATTGTTTATGTCAGACCTTGGGGCTCCAGCATCTCAGAAACAGGAATAATGTTCAGCGATTTTCACACACTACAGTCTCAAGTGTCTACAAACAACGAAGAGATAAACAAAAACACCCAGTGAACAGCATTTATGAAGGCAAGAACACTTTGTCAATGTGAGAGGTCAGGACAGCATTCAGACTCATCCAAACTAACTGAAATGTCACAAAATGAACAAATAACAGTACTTTGCAACAAAGGTATGTAGTAAGGCTAAACAATGTGTTAGAACTTAAAATGTACAGGCTACATTTAGAGAAGATCGTACCATGTTCTACTGCTGAACAAGAGATAAAGCTACCATGATCACGTGAACACCAAAACTGGATGACTAAAGATTAGGAAAATGTCACCTACAATACAGAATTTCTATTTTAGGACATGCAGAGGAGGTCAACATTCAGCAGAATCAGCATGAATCCATCCTGCCTTCTGTCGACGATAGAGTTGTAGTACTAGTAGTAATGGAATGGTGTGCAGAAAGTTCTCTTTGAACCTCTTTTAAATAGTCTCTCTTTTTTGTTAAAGGGATAATCCACATCTCAAAAAGCACACATTTCCTCAAGTTGTTTCCCCAAACAAGACATGACTTCAGTTTACTCTGAGTACTTGCACGCAATAGAGCACCTTTGGCATAAACTGGGATGACAGGTTCACAACCCAAAACTCAGCATATTCACTCAGTTCCTGCAATCAAATGAGCTTGAAACAAAACCCCTAGGGAATACTTTCAGCACCATGTTGAATGTATGTTTTGAAGATTTTAGGCTGTTGTGGTGTCAAATGGTGGGGTGCCACCCTACACTATATAAAAGTATCTATCTAATAAAGTCTGCTTTGAATTCAGATTATTTGTTACTCACCACATTGGTTGGCAACACCATCCTTGGCACCAATGCCATCTTGACTGGTACCCACTGACCAATACATTTTTTTACTTCAACTGCAGAAACAGTTTAGTGGCTGTTTAGATTCTGTATTTCCAATGGAATCCAATTACCAGAATGTGACCTGAATGAGATTTCTTCACAAAGCAGGCAGCAAAAGGTTGATCAATCTTTATTTCTGAAAAATAAATTCAGAAATATGTTGTCATTTAAAGAAGATACACATTGCAATGCTACAGCATTAGTAACAGCATAATCAAGTCTTCATTAATATCAAGATTGTATAAAAACAATAGTAATACAATTATTAATGAGTGAAAAAAGAAAATAGGAAGTTCTGATGCTGCATCACTTTCTGCAAAATCTGATTTAGCAAACTTGTGATAAGCACTCCTATTATCTTGTCAATCTGCAATGAAATCTAAATCACAGCTCCCCAGACTAGGAAACTACTGTATGTCATGTGAAAACCAAGAAGAATCTCATAGATAACAGACACATTGTATGTTTCTGGACATTTTTTCTAGGTCTTTTAATTAAACCTTTAGTTGCACCCACACCTCCCAAACAAAATGCTACAGTGGATGTGCATTATTGAAGAAGGAGTCTGGTTGACAATTACAGTGCAGACATTACTCACTTCTGCCTTGAAAGGACATGCCAAAAGGAAAACCATGTGGCCTTTAAAATGTGCCAAATAGAATTACACCCTGTAACTAGGCTTAGCTTATTTTACTGGTTAAGATAAATTCTTGAAAGAAAGAAAGAAAGAAAAGGAAACAGTTAGAATTCAGCAGCAGCACAAAAACATGCTGTTATAATGCATACTAAAAAAACAACAATTACATCTTGGAAATGAACGTCTTATAACACCCCTGGGAAAAAAGTTAAAAAAAAAATACAAAAAAAACATATAAAATGAATGTATAATTTGTGATGGGAGGCAAGGGGCTGCCAGGAAGAAAAGGCCAGCAGAGGACAGGACTCGGTTGATCAAGAGTCCTGTCTTCAATTTAAAACATCAATACCGTGAGTTTACCGTTTATAACGTGCACTAATAATCCAGAAGTATATATTTAACAATACTGTAGCAAAAAAGCATGTGTTTTGCATGGTTTGAGTAAATGACTGGATAACTGACATGAAGACTATGTGAATATGAGAATTTTTTTTCTTCCATGAACATTTTTCACATCTTATATGGAATTGGTCTTTGTCTTTTATAATATCATAAACTTGTTCTTCTCCATTCTGCATGAAAAGATGAGATTCAAATTTTATTTAGCCATTACTACAAACTATATGGGGTAAGTAATGTACAAAAATATATCGGTTTTGGGTGGAGTAGTCTTTTGGGTGGAATAAGTCATTCTAAACGGGCCTGCCTAGTATAGTATTTAGCAAATTCTCATTTTTCTCATCGTAAATATACTTTAAATGGAGAGTGGATTAAGTGGTGGCCCCATGAAAATAATACCAGATAAACCAACCTCTCTTTAATTTTGTAATAATTTTATCATTATTACTTTTAACTCGTATACAATTTCTAAAATATTGTTATGACAGGGTGAAAATTTCAAATTTGTGCTTTAATAAAAGTTACTCGTAGGCATTCTTGAATCTGCTCACTTTCAGAGTGATCTGTGTGGCAGTGTATTGGGATGAGTGTATACAGTACAGACACGAAAACTCAAAAATTAGTTGACCATACCTGTGCACAGTAATTGGCATTTTAAAGTGTGAGAAGCCAGTTGACTTCTAAGCAAAACAACTCCAGTAGAGGTTTACTGCATAGAGATAAGGAATTTGCAATATTTGCATACATTGCCTGTAGTACTTTACAAACAAAAAAGCACCGCTTTATGTAATAAAGTAATCCGGTTTTTTTTTGTTTTGTTTTTTATATGGCACTTTCCACACTAAGTATCTAGACACAGTGTTTCAGCAAAGCAAACAAGATTATAACACAAAACAAACTTGTGCTTGTGTATTATAGGCTGCTATCAGTGGTCACTGTGAACTTACTTGTTAGAAATGTTTACATTTTTTCTCTCCTTGTTTGAATGGCTTGTCAACATAATCGGCTTTCCTACCACATCTTAAGTGTGCAGGTTACAGGTGGACCTGCATGTGTAATTTGGCTCTGTAGGTGTTTGTGTGTGTGGGTGGGTTGGTAAGCAAACATTCCCAGAGTGGAATAACAAGCCATTGTTCAGTCATATAAATTGTACAGTCTATTATATACACAGGACAGTAAAGGTGCATTCAAAACCATGAAATACAAGAGTGTTTCAAGTTAAAGCAGACTGTTGTCCTGGGCACTGCTGTCAATCCACACACTGAATTTCATAAATAAGGCAATCTTCCCTTAGATGTGCGGTTTGATGTGTGTTGCAATACCTCATACATGTAGACCCACTGCATAATCACCCATGAATTAAGCAATGGTATAAGGCAGGAAAAAAAAACAAAAAACAGCCCCCTCAGGTTTATCTTCCAGCCATTATTTTATTTTTGTAACCAGTTAGCACCACTAATGGAACAGGCTTCTTCTGCTTTATTTTAATTCACTAGCTTTTTTAAGATTCAGACAGAACACCAAATTACTTTCTTTTCCCTTATGCAATAGCCAAACAAGAATGACATGTAAAGCATTTGGGGGGGGGGGGGGGTGGGCTGGAGAGCCACCATTTTGTCTTCAATTAATTTCTTAATCAGAACTGGTAAAGGGCACACAGTAATAATTCTATAAGCTCTTAGTGCTCTCATTTTGCCAACACCAAATATTTTCAAAATTGTTGATATAATATGGAATCTATTATATATCCATCCATCCATCCATCCATCCATTATCCAACCCGCTGAATCCGAACACAGGGTCACGGGGGTCTGCTGGAGCCAATCCCAGCCAACACAGGGCACAAGGCAGGGAACCAATCCTGGGCAGGGTGCCAACCAACCGCATTATATTTTATATATATATATATATATATATATACACATATATTCCTTTTTCCCCCTCAGAATACCTTCAAAATGTTTTGTGGCAACACTAATATTTTTCAGGCCTTTATGTCTTTTCAAATATTTCATTGAAACGCATTATGTAAGTGAAGAAGGGATGCAAATCGGATCAAGTTAGCTGCTCACCTGTTTGATCATTTTGCATTTCATTATTGTTTGGCAACTACATAAGAAAAAGAAACAATTGAGGACTCTTAAATTTAAAAAAAAGAGTATATTACAGTTAATTAAAAAGCAGGATAACACATCGCAGCAGTATTTGGTTATTAATTTACATTTACTTATTTAGCCGACACATTCATCCAAGGCACCTTACAACATTTGAGAGACAACTGGTTACATTTCTTTTGCTTTCCCAACTGCAGCACAGGCGGATCAAGTGACTTACACACGGTCACTCAGTGTCAGTTACAGGATATAAACTCAGGATCTCAAGGTTTGCAGTTCAGGGCTATAAAAAAAAGCAACCAATGTGAACAATGTCTATGTCTATTATCAGTTGTATGCTCAAAATGCATGTATTTTTTGCTAAATATAATATTGTTACATTGGGGGGGGCCAACAACACCATACAGTGAGTTTTTTTTTTTTTTTTTTTTTTAAATGGCCACTGATCCCATCTTTTGCCTTTGTTGGGTTCTACTATAGATAACTTTATTAATTAATTCTACATGAAAACGAGGCATACAAAAATGTATCTCAGCCAACACTACAAATTACATTGGGTAAGTAACATATGAAACAAATCATTTTGGGTGGAAAATTCCTTTCAGAAAGTTGCTGCAATGAAAACATGTAGCTAGTGCGGTGTTCCATGATCAGAGTTTGACACCTCTGGTATAGTGCATCCCACTGTACACACCAATGCAACAGGTTCACATCACATCTCTCCAAACCCTTCAAGCTGCATGGGTTTTTAGAATTCACAGTCAAAATACAAGAATTTTAGCCTGATGGACTACAAGATTAATTTATTAGTTACTGGATAATTTTTGAACACTCCAGGGGCGCTGTACAATGGCTGACCCTGTGCTCTGACCCCAAGAGGTATGCAAAAACTATCAAATTCCTGATACAAGAAATTGTATAAGGTGAAATAAAGAACAAAGAACCTCACATGAGAACAATTTATAGCCCAACAAAGCTCACCAATCCTTTTCACCCAAGATTTCTAAAAATAACAAGTCGAGTTAGTTTGCAGATGATCACACTGAACTACTGGCAAGATGTTTTCTCTCTATGATGCTATTACATTCGATTTGCTAATATTTTGAAAATTATTATGGGAAAAACACATCAGCTCATATAGGCGAGTTTCCTTATGTTTCTCCTAGTCTGGATTGCAGCTTCCAAAAGACGGGCAGCTTTCTGGTTCCTTAGTGTCTTTTCGGGAGCATCAACTGGTAGGGTGACTAGACAGCCCCGATTTCAGCCTATAAGTTCCTGTTAGGCTGACCAGACATCCATTTTTATTCATCATGTCCATTTCTATGCCTGAACAAAAACGTCCCATTTGTTGGCAGCGGAGACTCGAAAGAAACCCGGACTTCGATCCGATGCGCATTTTTACGAGGCATATCCGAATTTCGATTTCATGTGTATTTTTACAAGGCATACAATACTCCACGGGGGACCCACCCGAACTTTGAATTCATGTGCGTATTTTTTACATGGTTCACAATACTGTACTTGATAGCGAAAACAGAATTCAACTCAATATGCATTTTTACAAGGCAAGGCACATAATTCTCATAAAAACCGGCCTGCAAATGTATTTGTGTCTATCATACTCGCTGGATTAAGGAGTTGTTTCCCCAATTTGGAACTATGACAATCCAGCCTATAAAAGTGTCCCGAGTTGGCATTTTGAAAATCTGGTGGCCCTCGAATGCACCGGTCATTGGAGAAATGCAAACTTTCTGACATGTAGTGGGCCTGCTCCGTTAACGCACGCATGGGATTCACGTCTGATACTTTAGTGATGCCCACCCTCAGGAGGCTGGTTCAGATTTAATACACGTGTATTCATTTACTAGTGTGTGCATAAATGGACACAAAAACGATACTCTGGAAAAAGCTGTGCCTACCACAAATGTGAAGAGAGCTCATTGGAAGGTATATAAATAAAAAAAAAAAAAAATCACCAGCGCTGGGTCCGAAACGCACCAAACACAACCTGCAAAAAAAAAACAAGCGAGGGCGACACTGAGGCGGGCCATTCTTCAAACCCCTCTTACACTATATGCAGCTGTCGCGAGTGACACGTTTACTACACGAAGTGACAGTCGGACAGAAGACAGAAATGAGAGGGCAGCGTCGGGGTGTGGGGATCGAGCGCGCGTGTTGCGTAGCGTTGCCTCCTCTCGGACGCCGAAGGAGGTGAGATAACAAAAAAAACTTAACCACCCGGTCGGTTTAGCAGAGAAAATGACATGCAACAAGTTTTCTTAGTATTGTTTGTATTTTTTTTTTTTTTTCAATTTTCCTCAGTGGATGAGACGCCACGAGGAATTGTGTCAGCCTCTCCTGGTTAAAAACGTTGACTCACCCGACTTCATGGCTCCTCTCCGCAAGTAAACGCCGTCGAAACGCTCGCCGGAGCTACGCAAGACACTGTTTGTTTGTTTTTCTCTTGCATTACTTGTGCTGCTGCATTTTTCTGTTTCACAATTTTTTTTATTCTTTCTGTCCGTAATGGGCGACGTTTGGCGAAGTGAGGCTAAGTGAAGTAGCCTTGTTGCGCCGCTCCAGTCGATTTCTCCACTTCCTCAATTCGCTCGCTCGCTCTCTCTCTCTCTCTGCGTGCCGCGGAGTGCTTTTTAAAGCGAAGTAAACGTCGGCGCCCAAATGAGAGGAATCCCTTTGTTTGTAGGGAAAGTCCAGATCCTTGGATTGATATTCGTTGCTTGCATTCTATAAATTGTGAGGAAGTTGTGGCATTTTAGCAAATGAGGATCATATACAGTATTATTTGTAGGACCACGCCCACACCGCAGAGCCACGCCCCTTTCACGGGACTGTCTCAGCTCCTCTCATCCACATCCCAGCCAGTTTTAATAATAATAATACATTTTATTTATATAGCGCCTTTCCCATGCTCAAGGCACTTACAGAATATAATAAAGAACGACAGGGTATACAGTATATAGCATTGTACAAACCAGATAAATAAATAAGATTAAGACAGTAAATTCAGAGAAAAAGCCTAACAGCAACATAATTGATGGTCTCGCACACACACATACAGGTTCCATGAGCATCTTGACAGAGAAGTAAACTGAGAGAAGGGTAATAAAGTCAAGTAGAGCTAAAAGCCTTCCTGAACAGATGAGTTTTGAGTTGTTTTTTAAAAGAATTAATGGAGTCCGCTGACCTGATTAATTTCGGTAGGTCATTCCAGAGTCTGGGCGCTATACAGCTCAAGGCCCTGCTGTCACCCATGGAGTGTAGATTAGTGTGGGGTACAACAAGATTGCCAGAATCAGAGGACCTTAGTGAGCGGACAGGCACATAGTGATGGAGGAGGTGACTGATGTAGTTTGGCGCGAGGTTATTTAAGGCTTTGTAGGTTATTAGTAGGATTTTATATTCGATTCTGTAAGACACAGGGAGCCAGTGAAGATGGAGCAGGGTGGGCGTGATGTGCTCGCTGCTGCTGGTCCGTGTCAGGACTCTTGCAGCTGAGTTTTGAATAAACTGGACCTGTGATAGAAGATTAGAAGGGGCAACTGCCAGTAAGGAATTACAATAATCAAGCAGGGACAAGTTTCTCAGAATTAGAGAAGGAGAGGAAGGAGCGAACACGGGATATGTTACGGAGGTGAAAGTAAGAAATTTTCTTAATGTGATTTATGTGGGTGGAATAAGAGAGGGAGGAATCAAAAATGACACCAAGATTTTTTACAGTAGAGGCAGGTCTGATGAGATCACCGCCAAGATAGACTGGGAAGGAGCTCATTTTATTAAGTTGCATTTTAGTCCCAATTTGTAGGAGTTCAGTTTTATTGCAATTTAATTTTAAAGAGTTCTGCTCCATCCAGGTTTTAATTTCACTAAGGCAGGTTGTGAGCTGAGAAAACTCTGATGAAGTTCCACTTTTAACATGGAAGTAGAGTTGAGTATCATCAGCATAAAAATGATAACCCAGTCCATAGCTACGGATAATATGGCCAAGGAGAAGCATGTAAATACAGAAAAGCAGAGGGCCGAGGACAGAGCCCTGAGGGACTCCTTGTGTGACTGGCGCTGAGCTGGATCTGCTGTTGCCAAGACTAACAAACTCTTGCCTATCAGTCAGATAGGACTTGAACCACTGGAGGGCAGTGCCAGAGATACCCAGCATGTTCTCCATTTCTAAACCTGCTTTTTCCATTACAGTTACGACAAGATGGGAATCAACTCTGGATGGGAGGCCAGACAATATCGAAGGGACATTGACAAATTTAGAGGTGCCAATTAACCCAGTCGACCCAGAACTAAGTAATTGTGGAAGGAAATTAAGAAAAACACATCTCCTTCAGAGCTGCAGATGCTTCTAACAGCCACCATTTTACATTTACATCTTTTCGCTTAGCAGATACTTTTATTAGGGTTACCATATAGCCCAAAATCAAAAAAGAAGGCACTAAAATTAAAAATAGACTCCCCATGGATTTTTTTTTTCAATGTCAAAGCAAGATCGAGGGAGAGTAGTGCTGCCCCCCCACTCCACCATTTAGTTTCTCCTTGTGTAAGTGTCACAGTGGGTGAGTACTTGTAATTACTCCTATAATGTGCATGGTGCACTGTTTTGAGGACCACTCATCTACAGCATCACTGTTGCCGGGTCATATAATGTTTGTTAAGGATAATACAGTAGGTAAGACGTAAAGAGGTGAATTGAAAAAAAGTAAATGATGGGCCACAGTACGAAGAATGCAAGAAAAACTGACAGTGAGAACATTAGAAGAATCTGAACGAGAACAGGCCATTCACCTAACCAATTATTTCTGCTCAAGTTGAACTTTGGAGGTCCCCAAAGTGCTACCACACTACTTGACAACTTATTCTGTTTCTCTGTGTGAAGAAGAGCCTCCTAGCGTTTATGAAATTTACACTTAACAATTTTCCAACTGTATCCCTGTGTTCTTGTTGAACTCATTTTAAAGTCACAGTCTTGATCTACAGTACTTAGATTTGTAAAATCCACTCAGACATCCAGATAGGTGTCTAAAAGAGGACTTTTCTGGAGAAATCCGGATGGATGGTAACGCCAACTTTTATCTAAAATGACTTACAAAAGATGTCAACAGAATCAAGTAAAAATCAATCTGGGAGACTGCTTCAGAACAAGTGTTACAAAGCAAGTGATGAGCTTAGAACAAAATGTCAAATAGTTACAATTCCTAGAATATGATAATATTATTAATCACCGTTATCAGTTAGACGCGGAAATCTACCAAAGAAGAAAGTCTTCAAACGCTTCTTAAACAGATTGAGGAAGTCGCAATGTCAAATTGAGGTGGGCATCTCCAGCCAGAAAAGAGCTTTGATTGAGATTCCATGCCACATACAGGTGGCATCCATAGGTGCCATTCATCAGCAGACCTGAGCAGCTGAGAAGGAGCATAGGATCTCACAAGTGTAGTGATGATCCATTTGCTACACTGCAGGCAAGCATCAAGGATTTGAAATTAATTTTAATTTCTAGACAGTTACTGCATTTTCATTCTTTTGCTTTTTAAACATTCAGAAAGACAGGCAAAGAGTGACAAAAAGATGACCAGCTATGTCACAAGCTCATTTCCTGAAAGGCCACCATTTTCTCTCCATCCAATCTCTTAATTAGAAGCGTTTCATGACACACAGTAGTTGTTCTATAGTTTCTTAGCTCTCTCATTCTACCACACCAGACATGTTCACAACATTTGATGGTCCGTTGTTTTCCTATTAAAATGTTTTCTTTACCAGAGCAGATCACTATTTCTAAGACATTCACTTTTCTGCAGAATAAAATATTGAAGTGAAACAGATATTGTGTAATTGACACTTAGGTGCAAATGGAGTCAAGTTAGCTGGTCACCTATTTACTCATTTTCAGAATGGGAGATGTCAGTTAACTCACTGGTTAAAGTGGGGGGAAAAAGAAGAGGTGGTTTGTGCTTTGTATGCCAAATGGAGATGCATAGACACATATTTGCAGTCTGGGGGTAGGTTCCCCCATCGTAGATCTTCAGCCTAACACGATGCATGAAATTAAGACTTGAGGACTGAGCAGGAGTGTGGGGTCTTCCTCCTTGCTACAACTCCAAGGACATACCACCTAATTAACAACTGTAGCGTTACACTGCCAAGATGTTGTAGCAAGTGTTCTTACTGCATATTGTGAGTACACATGAACGTTTCATAGTACTCTAAATACTATACTATAGTATATATACTATACTACTATATCAGGACTTTCCAGTATGGCCCACTTCAAGCGCCGAGTTAATCCATCTGTGATTAAATGATTGGAAGTAACACACTCAAGCTGGGCCAGCATGATAGGCATGGATACCAATTTGTAAAATTACCAAGGAGTGTACTGGATTTAGAGCATGGTATGCCAAGCAACATTTATGGAGGACCATAGTGACTTCTGTTTTTTTTTTTTTCTCAAAATTAATCATATAATAAGAGGCTTGTTCAATATTTTACAATATGGAGACACATCATGCTGCTTGTTTCCTTATGTGAGCTCATATGTGAGGTCGTACCTCCTTATTCTGTTCTTCCTGGATGATGTATCCATGTGTTCATCAGGCTTTTCTCTCTTAAGTGTAAAAACGAGATATCTCAGTAATTGTTACGATTTTGACTTGCATTGAAAATGACAACGGTGTTGTGTGATTTTTCAGGTCAGGAAGAGAGGATGTTTTAAGGTAAGGTAGTTCTACTCGCTCATCATACTGCTGGAGAGAGGCAAAGTATCACATGTTGTTTAGCACATGCAAGTACAAATTTTAGTAAATCTGTACACGTGACTATAATGAATTTATAACCTAACCAGCCAAAGTACCCAGCATTGCCCGGGTATATTTGTAGAATGGATTAAGGAAAGAAAGCAAAGGTTTTTGTGTTTTATAAATGGTGACCCTGTTGTTATTTCTAGTTGTCCCATCCGTCATCCACAGTGCCTCTGTATCAATGTCTCTGCTCTCGTGAGTCAAGAATTTGTTCTTTTCAGGTCCGATCGCAGAATTATGGTAGCTTCTTGCAGGGTTGCACCTGTGAATGCTGTCATGGCTGGCTTGTGACAAAACTATGAAGAAAAGCCAACAAAGCAGGAGTTAAACATCAACCCCTTGATTCTCCTTTGTGTCGTGTTGCACTTCCACTCTCAATCAGGCCTCACCCAACACCCCTTGACCGCCCGACACACAAAAACGTACATCTGTATAATGAAAACAGAAGGGATTGAGCTGTTTAATGTCTCACATTTGCATACCAGTGACATTTGTTCAATTCCTGTCAAATCAGCTATGAAGTGTATTGTTAGATAGGGCCATTATTGCCTCATGTACAGTGAACTCCTTACCTACATGTGCTAATCAACATGCAACACGTCTTCACTCCATGATGCCATGTTCAATTAGACTCTTTACCTCAAAACGTCTCATTACCTTATACATTTTGTATCCTTTATGTTAACATACCTTACCTTAAATTTCAAATTCAAATTGGAGAAGACCATCAGTCTCATTATCGAAAATTATAGGGTGGCAGTGTAACATGATCTCTTGGGTTTGAATCCACGTGGAGTCTGCAAATTCTTCCCATTTCTGGATGACATTTTCCGCTGGGTGCTCTGGTAAACACCCCCCCACCCCTCCCCGCCCACATCCCCAAAGATGGGCTTATTGGGGTAATTGGCAGTTCCAGATTGACCATCTATGAGTGGGTATGTGCATAAGTGAGCCCAGCAATTAACAAATTAACAGGTTCTCTGTCGAGAGTTGTTACCTGCCCTCTGCCCAATTATGCCAGGCAACAGAACCCGAATTGTATTAAGCATGTTTGAGAACGTTGTATTATTTATGATATGTACAAAGTGTACACACCGTCTATTTGATTCAAGTACCCATTTTTTCCTCTAACTGTCATGTTTTCAGCCAGCATTTCTCCCCTGGCTTGGATTCTCAATTGTGTTTCTTGTTTGTATTGTCTAATTTTATGCTATTTATTTGTATGAATTTTTCTTTTATTTATGATGTACATTTTCTTTGTGTTTATTTGTAGTGGATCAGGCTTAGGGTATGTCCCAAGTGTTTTGTGGGTGATTCTCTAAAGGACGAGGCCACCTCACAATCGTTGCCAGGAATGGCTCCACCACCCTGTTTACAGGGGGGCCTTTCATAGTTCCCGGCAGTTCATTTCAAACGCACTCGGTAGTGGAGTGTCTTGTGTTTACTGGTTTTGTGCTATTGCTTTTTTGTGTTTTCTAGATTTTTTTTTTGAACCTGTGCTCTGTTTTTTGACTATGCCTTTGGATTCTGTATTGGGACTTTGTTTGTAGTGGATTACCTTGACTTCACTGGCAATTCTCAATGCTCTTAGGAGCTTCATGAATATTGTGCCTTTGTTTACAGTCAGTCAGTCATCATCCAACCTGTAATATCCTAACACAGGGTCATGGGGGGGGGTCTGCCCGAGCCAATCCCAGCTAACACAGGGCACAAGGCAGGAACAAATCCCCGGGCAGGGCGCCAGCCCACCGCAGAACGCACACACACACACCCACCAAGCACACACTAATAATAATAATAATAATAAGTTTTATTTATGTAGCGCCTTTCATACACTCAAGCACACTTTACAATTCAATACACACATTAACAAGACAGTAGAAATTACATACACGATAAAGAATAATACTCATTGAAAAGATGTGTTTTTAACAGAAGTTTTAAATCAATAATAGGTTTTTCCTCATGAAGGCTGAGAGGGAGAGAATTCCAAATTTTAGGGGCTATCACTCTGAAAGCTCTAATTTTTTGAATCTAGTTGGGGTTTTGATGGCATTTCTCCCCCTTGAGGGCAACCTTTGAAATGCTTTTGGGACTTTATGTACTTTTGGGATTCTCGAGTCATGGCACTAACTTTGTTCGGCCAATGTGGCATTAACGATTATCAGCAGATAATAGATAAAAAGAAAAAAGTGAGATATACGTACATGGAAAATTCACAGTATCATGACATCTTAGACAAGGGTGTGCAAGTGACTGAAAAAAACACCCAAATCTTTTTCACATTTTGTTAAAGCGTGAGCTTGACAGAAAATATATTACTATATATGGAGACCAAACAGTTTTGACAATTCCTTATTGCGATTAACATCCGTGGTGGGGAGACTGGACGGCATACTGAGAGGCAAGCTACTGCCACCATATATTATTAGTGATATATCCGGGGTCTGCCCTGGCCCTTGTCATTTTTGGGAAGTGAAAGTAAAGTGCAGTTCTGATAACACTTCAAACCCCGGCTGCTGTCTTGTGTTAGACTAAGTTTAGAAACATCACATCCTCAACTCAAGGGCACTCGGGCAAAGCCTTGTGAGGACAGACCTTCAAGGTCATTGACGTAAAGAGAGTGATTATTTCTAGTACATGTAGTAATGTTTTGTTTTTTGTTCCTTCAGATTTCAGTGGGAAAAGATACACATTCTGAAACACGTCAAAAATATTTACTGAAATCCCTTTTAACCCTAGGATTGCCTCCATTTTTCCATGAAAATGTTTTAGAAGGGATTGTGGAGGAAGCCCTGAACCAACTTTTCAACTATCTTCTTCCAAGTACCGTACATAGTGATTCAGTAACTAGCAAATAGTTAGTGAATCACACTGACTGGGGGCTTATCTTCAGCAGTATCATTACAGTGATGAATGATGTTTTTATGAGTCCTGATTGATTGACATGCTAGCACATGACCGTGTTATTAATCAGACACATCAGACATATTTTAATATGCACGCTCAAAGGAATTCATGACTCAAATGACATTTCATGGGTCATACATTTCAAGGTGTTTAGGTTAACCAAACTCATTCATTCATTTTCCCTCTCATGCTTATTGCTTTATTTAACCTGCTGCCTAGTGACAAACTTTACATGAGTACGGCGGGACATTGTAACAAATGCTAATCCATAACACGCCCTGAATAAACCAAACAGATCTGTTACTGTCTTTAGTTGTCCCGGTGGGCTCTACATGCATGAGAGCGGACAATCAATAAATGTTAATCCAGAAGTGCAACTCGTATAATGGCAGCAACAAGTAATAAGGAACGTGTGTGTTTGAGAAATCACAAACAGAAGAGAAACTCATCAGTTTGATGTGTCTCATATTTTATGTACCACGGCAGAATGGAAAAAAGAAATAAAAAAGGGAACAGATTGTGGCTGAACTCGCTGTAGCTGTTAACCCTTCCTACAGCGACAGCTCCATCAGGCAGCACACTATTGGCTGTCGCAAAGATGGTCAAACAGGGACTGTGCTGGAAGGTCAGCACACAGTCGGGAAATTAGACATTCCCAGCAATTTATATTGACGTGGTCCAGCGATGAGACTGGCAAATTCAACCCGCAAATTTCACATGACTAAAACTCATGTAATGTGACATCAGCTTTACCCAAGCCTTGTAGATGCTCCTTATGTGCACATGTGTGTCAAGTAGTTAAACCAGGGGTTTATGAAGTGCTCAGGATCACATTCCGAAGCCAATAAGTGTTGGGAGAGTTGAGAGTTCTGCTCGGGTCATAACCTAAACTGTCAGTGTTTAATGAGCAAAAGTTTCACGTAAGAACGAAACACTCCAGTTCAGCCAGATTTTGATCACCTCCTATTGGAAATCAATAGTCTCCACTTGCAAGTAAAACTAACCTATATTAAATTTTAATTTGCTATTGGCATTTGGAAGTTAAAGCTTTTCTTATATGTTCTCTTTTCTGATCAAGCTGTTGCTCCCATGCACTGCAGATTCCTATTATAGGATTAAAAGTCAAGACGGAGGTAAAAAACTTAGGGGTAACTGTTGACTGTAACCTGAATTTTAAATCCCATATTAATCAGATCACTAGGACAGCATTTTTTCACTTAAGAAACATAGCAAACATTAGACCTCTTATATCATTGAAAGTTGAGTTCACGCTTTTGTTTTCAGTCGACTAGATTACTGTAATGCACTCCTCTCAGGACTACCCAAAAGAGACATCAATCGTTTGCAACTAGTGCAGAATACAGCTGCTGGAATCCTAACTAGGAAAAGAAAATCCGAGCACATTTCTCCAGTTTTGATGTCACTACACTGGTTACCTGTGCATTCAGAATTGACTTTAAAATAGGTTTGAACAGGTTTGACCACCCTAACCCACTCTCACCTCAGAGTACTGCACCCTCCAACCATCCTTCTGCTGATACCAGCATAGGAGAGAGTTTCCCCCAACCCACAATTACAGCAGCCCAGATAAGCAGAGAGCTGAGGAGACTTTGTGCCAGCAGAGCAGTGGGTCCAGATGGAGTATCGCCACAACTGCTGAAGGCCTGTGCACTGGAGCTGGGGAGTCCTCTACAGCGCATCTTCAACCTGAGCCTGGAACAGGGGAGAGTCCCGAGGCTTTGGAAAACATCTTGCATCACCCCCGTCCCAAAGATATCACGTCCTAGTGAGCTGAACGACTTCCGGCCTGTCGCTCTGACGTCACATGTGATGAAGACCATGGAGCAGCTGCTGCTTCACCACCTAATGCCACAGGTCCGCCACGCCCTCGACCCTCTGCAGTTTGCATACCAGGAGAAGGTGGAAGCGGAGGATGCCATTATCTACATGCTACACTGATCCCTCTCCCACTTGGACAGAGGCAGTGGTGCTGTAAGAATTATGTTTCTTGACTTCTCTAGCGCCTTCAACACCATCCAACCTCTGCTCCTCAGGGACAAGCTGGCAGAGATGGGAGTAGATTCATACCTGGTTGCATGGATCGTGGACTATCTTACAGACAGACCTCAGTATGTGCGTCTTGGGAACTGCAGGTCTGACATTGTGGTCAGCAGCACAGGAGCGCCGCAGCGGACTGTACTTTCTCTGGTCCTGTTCAGCCTATATACATCGGACTTCCAATACAACTTGGAGTCCTGCCATGTGCAAAAGTTCGCTGACGACACTGCTATTGTGGGCTGCATCAGGAATGGGCAGGAAGAGGAGTATAGGAACCTCATCAAGGACTTTGTTAAATGGTGTGACTCAAACCACCTACAACTGAAAACCAGCAAAACCAAGGAGCCGGTGGTGGATTTTAGGAGGCCCAGGCCCCTCATGGACCCCGTGATCATCACACAGGTGACTGTGTGCAGAGCGTGCAAACCTATAAATACCTGGGAGTGCAGCTGGATGATAAATTGGACTAGACTGCCAATACTGATGCTCTGTGTAGGAAAGGACAGAGATGACTATACTTTCTTAGAAGGCTGGCATCCTTCAACATCTGCAATAAGATGCTGCAGATGTTCTATCAGACGGTTGTGGCGAGCGCCCTCTTCTATGCGGTGGTGTGCTGGGGAGGCAGCATTAAGAAGAAGAACGCCTCATGCCTGGACAAACTGGTGAGGAAGGCAGGCTCTATTGTGGGCATGGAGCTGGACAGTTTAACATCTGTGGCAGAGCGAAGGGCGCTGAGCAGACTCCTGTCAATCATGGAGAATCCACTGCATCCACTGAACAGGATCATCTCCAGACAGAGGAGCAGCTTCAGCGACAGACTGCTGTCACCGTCCTGCTCCACTGACAGACTGAGGAGATCATTCCTCTCCCACACTATGCGACTCTTCAATTCCACCGGGGGGGTAAACGTTAAAATTATACAAAGTTATTGTCTGTCTGTATACCTGCATTGTTATCACTCTTTAATTTAATATTGTTCTTTATCAGTATGCTGCTGCTAGAGTATGTGAATTTCCCCTTGGGATTAATAAAGTATCTATCTATCTATCTATCTATCTATCTATCTATCTATCTATCTATCTATCTATCTATCTAAAATACTGCTTATGGTTTATAAAGCCTTAAGTAATCTCTCTCCATCTTATATATCAGAATGTCTGACGTCTTATATTCCAAATTGTAACCTTAGATCCTCAAATGAGTGTCTCCTTAGAATTCCAAGAGCAAAACTTAAAAGAATTGGTGAGGCGGCCTTCTGCTGTTATGCACCTAAAATCCGGAATAGCCTGCCAGTAGGAATTCGCCAGGCTAATACAGTGGAGCACTTTAAAAAACTGCTAAAAACACATTATTTTAACATGGCCTTCTCATAACTTCACTTTAATTTAATCCTGATACTCTGTATATTCAATTCATTATAATAACTATTCATGGTGGCTCTAAAATCTGTACTAACCCCTACTCTCTCTTCTGTTTCCTTTCCCTTTTTTTTTGTGGTGGTGATCTGCGCCACCACCACCTAATCAAAGCACCATGATGCTCCTACATTGATGGATTAAAAGCCAGAAGTCTGCATGACCATCATCATCAAGTCCTTCCAATGGGAACCCTAAATACAAAGAGGACTATTCATTTAACGTTAGGTAGAATGCCCAGAGGGGCCTGGGTGGTCTCATGGTCTGTAACCCCTGCAGATTTTATTTTTTTTCTCTCCAGCCGTCTGGAGTTTTTTTTTGTTTTTTCTGTCCCCCCTGGCCATCGGACCTTACTCTTACTCTATGTTAATTAGTGTTATCTTATTTTAATTCTTACTTTGTCTTTTATTTTTCTTTTCTTCATCATGTAAAGCACTTTGAGCTACATTATTTGTATGAAAATGTGCTATAGAAATAAATGTTGTTGTTGTTATTGTGGTGGTTGTTGGAGTTTGGTGGTTTCTAAAGATTAATGGCTTCCAAGACACTTACTAGGCAGTATGCTTATGTAACCAATTTATTTTGGGTTATTTCATTCTTCAATCCATCCATCCATCCGCTTTAGAAATCGGCTTTTTTCAGTAGAAAGTTGCAAGATGGTAGTGCTGCCCTTGGTAGTAATGCATCAGTGTGTTTTAGGGCTCTGTGGTATAGCGGGTCCATGGCTCTCTAGAAAAGCCCAGTTTTTAAGTAGATATTCTCTGTACTCGCAGCTTAAAGAGGGGGCGTGGTAGTGTGGCCGGAGCGGTTCCTGGACGCTACATGAGGCGGACGTTTCCTCGCTTATGTGCACAGGTGAGGGATCGTCCACATCCATAATTGAAGCCGGAAGCTGCTAATCACCACACCCGAGCCACGTCCCCATAATATATAGGAGAAGCACGAGGCGGAAGGGAAAAAAAAGAACGGTAAAGGAAAGGAAGAGATGGAGAGCAAGAGAGCAGCATTGGGGGAAGAGTGGACGAGCCGGCCCGCTGTGAAAGAGAGGTCAGCGTGGTACGGGGTCCCAGATAGAGCGAGTGATAGAAGCTCATAGGAAAGGATCTCTCCCACTGAGGCTTTTAATAGAGTGGGTATGATCCGGGAAAAGTCCGCCCTAGGGATCCGAGAAGGAAGACGGGAGGACAACCGACCCCGAGCGGTCAGGCAGACACCGACGGAGGCAGCCATCACGAGGGTCGGTAGAATGAGGACCACGGGGGCTGAAGTGTCTCCTGCTGAAGAGACCTTGGGTGAGCTGGAGAGACTGGGAAGGAGCACAGCTTAGCTGGTGTGACCCCAATGTTGTCCGTAGGATACTAATCTCATTTTTAGCCTTGTTTTAATGCCTGGGATTTTGACCTTTTTAATGGATTATTTATTCAAAAATATTTGAAGCACTGCACTATTTATTTGAACACTTTGTTTTGACTGTTTTTAAATAAAAACACTCTTGCACTTTTTTGCACCATCCCCTTGCTTCGTTGATCTCTTCACTAATCAGCTCATCCGGTGACATTACTGACGGAGTTGGGTTCAAGAGCCCCCAAAATGGAGATGGGAGCATAGAACAGAACCCACATCATCACAGGCTCATTCATCACAATGTCACAGTTTAAAATCCCCAAAAGCCTAATTTAAATATCTTTATAATGTAGGAGGAAATCCATATGATGAGCATAGTTTTTGAAAGTTATTTACAGAATCCTTATAATGGCTCCCAGTTACTCTGAGGGCTGAAATTTAAAACCCTCCTTTTAACTTATAAAACCTTAAATGCCCAAGATGCCGCTTACTTATCTGAACTTATTACAAACCAGAGCACACATTGAGATCTCAAGATACTGGCCTACTTAAGATTCCAAGGATTAATAAAATAACAGTGTGAGGTTGAGCCTTTAGTCACAGATCACCGAAGCTGTGGAATGATCCATATAAGAGATGCCCTTTCAGTCTCAACTCTTAAATCCCAGCTGAAGACTCAATACTTTAGTCTGGCGTACCCCGACTAGAGCTGCTGATTAGCTGTACATATTGTGTTTCTGTTTGTTAATCATTTGTACAGAAGTAATCCAACATTTAGAAACTGTTACTAACATTCCTTTATTATGTTTCTCTTAACGGGATCCGGATGGGGCACTCGGTGCCACTACTATACTGCCAGGCTGTTCTCCTACGTATGGAAAAGTCATCTCAGATGAATGAGCATTGAAATCAATAGATGGAAAGATTCTCTCATCAGATCGGATAGCCAGCACAGACTCCATTATAGAAAACTCAGGAGCGGGTAGGCGGTCAGTTGGCCGAGGTCTCCAGGACTGTGACTTTATTTTTGACTTACTGTCTGGACAGGGGATGTGTTAATGTGAAGTGGAATGTGACTGCCCTTGTTCTTTCTGAAACCAACAGTGACCTCTTTTGTTTTGTCTTGGGATGAACTTGCTGGGTTGGCCTGGCCTGGTCAAGTTGACACTTCAAATCTTCCCCACTCGTTTATGAGTGAAACGGTTGATCTCCAATTGCTTGGAGATCTTTTTAAATCCTTTCTCAGACTGGTAGGACTCTAGAACCTTCTTTTTGAAGGCTTCAGAGAGCATGTTCAATCTCAGCATGTTGATAACACACATTTCAACAAAAAATGGGCAAACAAAATTAGACAGGGTCAGACAAGATCCTCTCTTAGGAGGTTCTAACCATTTGCACCTGATCTGGTTCACCTCATCTCGATTTAACGTATTTGTAGTAGTGAGACTTTTGGATTATATAATGGAGTACAAATTGTAAACGTGGCATGTTTATTATATCACCTTTATCTATAGATATAAGATCAAATCTTGATACTTCCACATATGATAAAACATTTCTAATTAGAAAGATGAATTTTATTTAGGTGACAACTCCTAAACTTTATAAGGGAAGTGCTCTGAGGGGACATTTTTGGGACTTGGCACTGTTATGCATCGTTGCTCCCCACGATGGATTTAGTTAGTGAAATGGTGGTTTGGGGTGAAATTTTTTCCCCCTTGGGGAATTTAGTTGCTGCTAGTACAACTATCAATCCATATAGATATTAAGGCTTTTAGGACTTTTCTTTACAGTCTGAAAGGTTCATATTGGTAAATGTAATTCCAAGAAATTTTCCAAGTTGCTATGTTGTTTGTTTAATTTATATTCACTTGCTGGTTCAGCATTTGAACTTTTTAATCACTTCTTCATGCTTAACCATCATCCAGTTCACAGCCTCAGAAAAGCTGATGTAAGAGCTTTATGACCAGGGATACGGTCTTAGATACACAACAGCAAGTGCAGAGAGCTCCTGCCTCATACAAGTTTTATAAGAATGGCTTATATTACTCAGCATTGCGGGCTTGCTCTCAAATTTACAGGCTGCATGGTTTACACAACCACTCTTTGTCCTCCTGAAAGACTGACAGTTTAACTGCTGACTTGAAAAGAAGTTCTCATTTCTCTGTGTGATGTTCCATTTTATAGAAAAACAGATGTTCATAACTATACACTTTTGTACAATTAGCAAAAAAGACTGTAGAGTGATCCCCTGCCTATCGCGGAAGTTATGTTCCAGACCCATCAGCGATAGGTGAAAATCTGCGATATAGAAAAACCATATAAACATTTTTTTATAGTTTAAGCCTTAAAATACCCCTCCCATACATTTTAAAAACATGTAAACTTATTAAAACACACTTTGTAAACACATATCATATGTGGATGCTAAGGATATGAGTAACAATAATAATAATAATGTAGTGTACCGTCGATTCATTCAAACCGTAATGGCAAGCGACGTCCGCGTAACGCTTTCCTTCCCTTCTTAGAAGATGCAGGATGCTTGGGAGCCATCGTAGGGCTTAAAACAAAACGAAAAGTTCACAAAACGTTTGCTCACAACGATGAGACCACAAGCAAGGTACGCGATACACAGAGAACTGAGATGCGTTGTGGACCCACGCTCGCTGTTCTTGCGAGATTACACCACGTTAGCAGCAGCCAATCAGAGCCCAAGAGAATGAAAATCCCACTCTGATTGGTTGAGTCTCCCCTTTCTGCCAATAACAGGCCTTGTAAGAAATCAGCTGGGTACTGTAACGCGAAACTCTTTGTCTACTGTAGTGACTGCTGAAAACCATATGCTTAGTTATGAATTGGCTGCAAAGTACACTACAGGTAGGATGTACTTGTTGAATTTTTCCGCGATATAGCGGGGGCGCGATAGCTGAACCGCAATACACCGGGGGATCACTGTATTTTGGCCACTTTTAGACAACAGTGCTTACTGTACTTGAGGAAAAATCTTGAAGGTGGGTGGGCATCCTGGGTCCTCCCTGCATTGAGAGCACTTTGAGCAGTGAGAACTATATAAATGTATTTATTATTACAGTATTAGCACACATCCTCAATTTTGCCTATCAAGGCGTCACTCTATAAAGAACTGAAAATTGTTATAAATTATATATTTGCATGCTATACATAAATAAGCATAATACTTGGAAGGCAAGAATTAGCGATTTTCAATATAAAAGTGACTTCTTAAGCCAATGTTACATTTTCTAGTCATGGTGTATATCTAGGCGCAGCCAGGGTGTTGAGGGGGTCCGGTTTGGTGGACTCAGGATTGGGTCACTGCTTTTTGCAGATGATGTTGTCCTGTTTGCTTCATCAGGCCGTGATCTTCAGCTCTCTCTGGATCGGTTCGCAGCTGAGTGTGAAGCGGCTGGGATGGGAATCAGCACCTTCAAATCCGAGACCATGGTCCTCAGCCGGAAAAGGGTGGAGTGCCCTCTCAGGGTTGGGAGCGAGATCCTGCCTCAAGTGGAGGAGTTCAAGTACCTCGGGGTCTTGTTCACGAGTGAGGGAAGAATGGAGCGTGAGATCGACAGGCGGATTGGTGCGGTGTCCGCAGTGATGTGGGCTCTGCATCGGTCTGTCGTGGTGAAAAAGGAGCTGAGCCGTAAGGCAAAGCTCTCAATTTACCAGTCGATCTATGTTCCTACCCTCACCTATGGTCATGAGCTGTGGGTAGTGACCGAAAGAACGAGATCGCGAATACAAGCGGCTGAAATGAGTTTCCTCCGCAGGGTGTCTGGGCTTTCCCTTAAAGATAGGGTGAGAAGCTCAGTCATCCGGGAGGGGCTCAGAGTAGAGCCGCTGCTCCTCCGCATCGAGAGGAGTCAGATGATATGGCTCCGGCGTCTAATCAGGATGCCTCCTGGACACCTCCCTGGTGAGGTGTTCCGAGCACGTCTAACCAGGAGGAGGCCCCTGGGAAGACCCAGGACACGCTGGAGGGACTATGTCTCCCGGCTGGCCTGGGAACGCCTTGGGATTCTCCCGGAAGAGCTAGAAGAAGTGGCCGGGGAGAGGGAAGTCTGGGTATCTCTGCTCAAGCTGTTGCCCCTGTGACCCAATCTCAGATAAGCAAAAGAGGATGGATGGATGGATGGGGTATATCAGACTTGGTGAGTGATGTTGCTGATATTGCAGCCAGACCGTGTTAATTTACACGACTCTTGTGAAATGTAGTGACTGACTTTCCAGCACAGTCTTGCTCGCCTCTTTTTCTGACAGAAGAGACATCTGACAGAAGAGTCTCCTTTTTGTTTTGTTAGGACCCAAACACCCAAGTTCAATCTATGCCTTGCCACAATTTGATTCCAAAGGTCTACAGAGATTTCCTTGGACTTCATGGCTTGCTTTCAGTTTCCTATCTGTGTCTGCTCCTGATGATTAATTCACATTGTCATCACTAATCGCTCGACCCAACTGATGGTTCAGATTCAGTTTGTTCTAAAACTGGCTTTAAAGCTTCTCATTCACATGCCATTGTGTTTTGGTTGAAGGCTCCCCCCTACTCATGAATATATTGATGAGTTAATTTAGGAGTAGCAAAACGCTTAGAAATATTCATGATTTTTTGCAGCATGATGTTATTTGACTGACTAGATAGCAGAAGAATATTGAACTTATCGCCGGACCGTGTCAATTTACATGAATGTAAAACTCGTTTTATGTAAAATAAAGTGACTGACAATCCAGCACAGTCTTGCTCGCCCCTTTTTTTGACAAGCAATAGTATGCTGCATGATGAGGCCAGGGCTGTACTGTAACAGTTAACAGCAGGCACGGTGAATTCAGACACAATTTTAGCCCATTTTGTTTTTCCATTCTGTCATTAATTATTTAAAAGACGAGCCTCTGTTTAGTCTGTGAGGTCGCAAATACCCAAATCAACCTGTGCCTCACTACAATTTGATCACGGTGGTCTAGAGAGAGTTCCTTGGGTTTAATGGCTTACTTTTTGTTCTGACAGGTAGTGTGAATTGTGGGACCTTATATATACGGGTACACAAGTGACTTTCTAAATGATGTCTAATCAATTCTGTTTTCCGCAGGTGGACTCCAATCATGTTTAAGGACAATTAAAGCAAACACAATGGACCTGAGCACACTCTGGAGGGCCACAGCAAAGGGTCTGAATACTGATGGGAATGAGAGATTTCAGGATTTGATTTTAATAAATTTTAAAACCTTTCTGAAAATATGTTTTTACTTTGTCATTATGGGTCATTAAATTAGGGCAAAAATGGCAAATTAATTTAAAATTAAATCTACAACCCATAAAAAGTGCAGAAAGTGAAGGGGTCTCAGTACTTTCAGAATCCACAGTATTGTATGTTTAAAACTGCTAGTGAAGGACAAAGCACTTTATGAAATGAATTTTTTATACTAAACAAAAAGTATTTTGTTTTAAAGAGTATCTCTGGCTGTAGAGTATCCCTCCAAGGGGTAATTAGGTTACACTCAATCGGCACTTTATGGAAAAAAAGTTAACCTTTGAGACAGTGCCGCCTCTGCCATCTTCAAAGAAAGGAGCTTGGCAAAAGCCAGAGTCAGAACTTTGAAAAGAAGAGATCATTTTCAAAATGTTAAAAATGTCGATGAGAACAGGCCATTCAGCCTCCTAATTTCTCCAGAATAACTGTCACTTGAGTTTTGAAGGACACTTGGTCATTTATTAAACTAGGGGGCTTCGCTCGCCACCCCCCCAGCTTGCTCTACGCAACAGCAACTTTACGTCTCTGCCGCTCGCGTATGTGGATTCACTTTCACCAAACAACAAAAAACTTAATTCTCATGGGTACGCGTCTTCATTGGGAAGAAACACTACTTTTCTCTGATGGCAACACGACTTAAGACGATCTTCAAATATCTGACTTAAAGTTTAAACCCAAACAGTATCTACATATTGTACTTCTGTCATATCGCCTATGTCCATGTATTTGATCTCTTTTCGCTTTTACCTTTTCGTCAATATCACATTGAATTTTGATTCCGTGTTTAGAATTACATCGTGACAACGCAACGTATAATTGCCAGTGAGTGAATATCATTTCTTTCGCTCTACACAAACTGTGTCTGACAGTAGCATTCACACAAATGTGAAATGACTAATCCGTGTGCGTGGCTGTAAATGTTTCAGATGTGGGTGGAACTTTTCCAAATCCCTGTGCATAAAGTCTTGTTTCGCGGAGCTTGGATTTTTCTCTCACAGGATTCCACTTTCACCAAACAACAAATCTTTTAATTCTCACGGACACGCCTCTTCACTGGGAAGAAACACTACTTTTCCCTGATGGCTACACGAATTAGACGAAGTACAAATCTCAGACAAAGTTTCGATCTCTTTTCACTGTTCCGTTATTTCATCGAGTAATAATTTCCATTTGTTAGCACTACCGTGATCTTTACTCTCATTTTTTGAGACTTTGAATTTTCATACTTTCAACATCTCTAACCTGCTCTGCATGTGTATCGCACCAATGTTTTTGAATCCTGTATGGCGTTCTACTTTGTCATCTACTCTTTGTCTTTTATTTCCGGCCCTGGGCTTGGTTAAATCTCTTAGCACAAAATCTCATCTTGCGAGACGTGAAAGTGTCTCTTCGAGAAAGTCACGTCTCGTCTCTCTTCCCAAAATGTTTTTATTATAATAGAGAGATGGCTATATTTGTGTGATATTTACCTTTCACATGTTTCCATGTGTAGCCCCGAGTTGTTGAAGAACTCATGTCAAAGTAACAGCCTCGATCCACTGCATTAATTCCTCTCAAAAACTCTTTGTCTCCATCAACTGAAAAAATCTTTTGTCCTAAGTCATCGCCTGTAGTCCTGCAATCCGCCTAGTCACTCTCCTCTGGACTTCATGCGCTGTTACGTCTTTTTAGTAGCCCCAAACTGCACACAGTACTCCAGATGAGGCCTCACCAGTACGTTGCATACCTTATGTTATGCATCGTGAGCACTTTTGTTTTAGTTTTACTATATTAGTGTAATAAAGGTGAAGGTCCTCAAAGCAATGTGCATCTACATGATGGCTTCCCCTTCTATAAAGTAAAGTACGATAAAGCTTGATAATGGAACAAACACAGACACTTTTATGTAAGGTCAATTTGGAGTCATCAATCAATGGAACCTGCTCATCTTCAGGAAAGAAACCCACACAGACGCCTTTGGGGGATGTAGTGAACAAAAGCCACACAAATGGTCACCAAGGATTCATACCAGGCCTTGTGCTGGGATGCACGGCATAACCACGTTACGACGAGTTAAAAGTGAACACATGCATACTTGTAAATAAATCAAGTGACGCTTTGAATCTTCAGGAATCTTCCAGCTATTGTTGATCTTCTTATACATTCATTTTTTTTTTTTTTATTAACGTTACTCTAGATGACTTACAAAAATCATGATACATAGTTATTGATTTGTCCATACTTAAGAACGATACTGGGCATATTTACTGTTTTTGTTCAGTCGGACTTAAATAAAAAAGAGACATGTATGAAATGCACGTCCAAGGCCACTTGTTTCCTTTGGGTCATTATTTTCCAGTCATTTTTTTTTAGTTGCTAAAAAATCCACTAAGGTGTAGACATTTAACATAAAAAAAACTCTTCAGAGGAAATTTTTGAATAAATAAGAAATATTAGGCTTTTTACAGCTTTCACATTTTTGGAATTTTCTTTTTCTTCCCAAATGTGACTTTAAAATCCATTTGCTATCGTCAAAGCAGTTCCGGTCCTCTTCAGTGACTCTTCTGTGTCAGTTTCATTGTCACTGTCTTAACTTCACAGTACTCGGCCAGGGCATAGTCCCCTCTGAAATACAAACATTTGTTTTTAGTTGCAGAGACTTGAGGAGATTATATATACAGGTGCTGGTCATAAAATTAGAATATCATGACAAAGTTGATTTATTTCAGTAATTCCATTCAAAAAGAGAAACTTGTATATTAGATTCATTCATTACACACAGACTGATGTATTTCAAATGTTTATTTCTTTTAATGTTGATGATTATAACTGACAACTAATGAAAGTCCCAAATTCAGTATCTCGGAAAATTAGAATATTGTGAAAAGGTTCAACATTGAAGACACCTGGTGCCACACTCTAATCAGCTCATTAACTCAAAAGCCTTTAAATGGTCTCTCAGTCGTGTTCTGTAGGCTACACAATCATGGGGAAGACTGCTGACTTGACAGTTGTCCAAAAGACGACCATTGACACCTTGCACAAGGAGGACAAGACACAAAAGGTCATTGCTAAAGAGGCTGGCTGTTCACAGAGCTCTGTGTCCAAGCACATTAATAGAGAGGCGAAGGGAAGGACAAGATGGGGTAGAAAAAAGTGGACAAGCAATAGGGATAACCGCACCCTGGAGAGAGGATTGGGAAACAAAACCCATTCAAAAATGTGGGGGAGATTCACAAAGAGTGGACTGCAGCTGGAGTCAGTGCTTCAAGATCCACCACACACAGACGTATGCAAGACATGGGTTTCAGCTGTCGCATTCCTTGTGTCAAGCCACTCTTGGACAAGAAACAGCGTCAGAAGCGTCTCGCCTTTGGACTGCTGCTGAGTGGTCCAAAGTTATGTTCTCTGATGAAAGTAAATTTTGCATTTCCTTTGGAAATCAAGGTCCCAGAGTCTGGAGGAAGAGAGGAGAGGCACAGAATCCATGTTGCGTGAGGTCCACTGTAAAGTTTCCACAGTCAGTGATGGTTTGGGGTGCCATGTCATCTGCTGGTGTTGGTTCATTGTGTTTTCTGAGGTCCAAGGTCAATGCAACCGTCTACCAGGAAGTTTTAGAGCACTTCATGCTTCCTGCTGCTGACGAACTTTATGGAGATGCAGATTTCATTTTCTAACAGGTACTGGCACCTGCACACAGTGCCAAAGCTACCAGTACCTGGTTTAAGGACCATGGTATCCCTGTTCTTGATTGGCCAGCAAACTCGCCTGACCTTAACCCCATAGAAAATCTATGGGGTATTGTGAAGAGGAAGATGCAATACGCCAGACCCAACAATTCAGAAGAGCTGAAGGCCACTATCAGAGCAACATGGGCTCTCATAACACCTGAGCAGTGCCACAGACTGATCGACTCCATGCCACGCCGCATTGCTGCAGTAATCCAGGCCAAAGGAGCCCCAACTAAATATTGAGTGCTGTACATGCTCATAATTTTCATGTTCATACCTTTCAGTTGGCCAACATTTCTAAAAATCCCTTTTTTGCATTGGTCTTAATTGATATTCTAATTTTCCGAGATACTGAATTGGGGACTTTCATTAGTTGTCAGTTATAATCATCAACATTAAAAGAAATAAACATTTGAAATACATCAGTCTGTGTGTAATGAATGAATCTAATATACAAGTTTCACTTTTTGAATGGAATTACTGAAATAATCAACTTTGTCATGATATTCTAATTTTATGACCAGCACCTGTATTATAAAAGTTCAGTGACATTTATTTCTGTATACTAGATCAGGGGTCTCCAACTCCGGTCCTGGAGGGCTGCATTGGCTGCAAGTTTTCATTCGGACCCTTTTTCTTAATGAGTGACCTGTTTTTGCTGCTAATTCACTTCTTTTGAACTATTTGTAACTGACTTGCTCTTGAAGACTCGGACCCCTTAACTGTTTCTTTTTCCTTAACTAGCAGCCAAACAATAATGAGATACAAAATGAGCCAAAACAACTGGTGTCCATCATACAATATCTGAAAATAAAGAAAGATGAAGGTCTCGGGAATGTCGATCTGCTCAGCTCCCCAAAACATTTTAACAAGCGAAAAATCAACAATTTCAAAAATGTCTGCCATTGCACAAGGAGAGCAGCAACATGCCATTGAATTAAAGAACGGGTTTAATTAACAACAAGACTTGGCACGTCATTAAGCAACTGGTTTGGAGTTTGAGGCCCTGACTTAGTTGCTCCTTCTGTTGGCTCACTCGCTTCACATTTCATGTCTCTTTGGGTGACACTTAAGGAAAGAAACAAAGCAATTGAGAGGAACGACGAAGACGTTCAGGGGAACAAATTATAAAAGACAAGTTGTGAAGAAGGGGGCTCTGCACACCCCTGGAGGAACGTGATTGCTTCTCCGAGGCCCCCTCTTGAACGCTGTTGCAATGGGAACAAATCCAGTATGCCTCCTCTTTGCTTTGTTAGATGCTGCTGCTGTGTCGCGTGATATGCTTCTCACGCAGCACTTCGTAGATTTAAAAGCCTCTACAGTGCCTGTCCTTTTTGCTCATTGCTTTGTCTCTCTCCTCCCCGAGACGTCCTCTGCTCCTGTTGGGGGGTCCCGCTTCAAAGGTGTGCACGTCGGGACAGGAAAATATTTTCGCATTCTTTTAATTGAGAGATGGAACTGTCCCCTCTGTCTACATACGGAGTTCATTTTACTTCTGAAAGAGTCATAAGTTCATTTGAAGTGTTTGAATAAAGTTCCTGTCTCTACAATCTCCAAGCGTGACAAAGTCATTAATTAGCAGCAAAAACAGGTCACTAAATTAAGAAAAGGGTTAGAATGAAAACCTGCAGCCACTGTGTTCCTCCAGGACCGGAGTTGGGGTACCCCTGTACTCGATGACACAGCCCATGCAAAATTGTGGTCTAGCGCTGAAATCTAAGTAACATATTAGTCTAACCCTTTAACTTAAGGGAAGAAGCCAGTCAGTCAGTCGGTCATTATCCAATCCGCTATATCCAAACACAGGGGTCTGCTGGAGCCAATCCCAGCCAACACAGGGCGCAAGGCAGGAACAAATCCTGGGCAGGGCACCAGCCCATCGCAGGGCACCCACACACTAACACACTAAGGACAATTTAGGATCGCCAATGCACCTATCCTGCATGTCTTTTGGACTGTGGGAGGAAACCCACGCAGACACGGGGAGAACATGCAAACTCCACACAGGGAGGACCTGGGAAGCGAACCCACATCTCCTAACTGCGGGGCAGCAGCGCTACCCACTGCGCCACCGTGCTGTAAGGCGAGAAGCACCATTTTTAATTGAAATTAATTTAATGAAGTGGGGTGGCACGGTGGCGCAGTGGGTAGTGCTGCTGCCTCGCAGTTGGGAGACCTGGGGACCTGGGTTCGCTTCCCGGGTCCTTCCTGCGTGGAGTTTGCATGTTCTCCCCGTGTCTGCGTGGGTTTCCTCCGGGCGCTCCGGTTTCCTCCCAAAGTCCAAAGACATGCAGGTTAGGTGGATTGGCGATTCTAAATTGGCCCTAGTGTGTGCTTGGTGTGTGGGTGTGTTTGTGTGTGTCCTGTGGTGGGTTGGCACCCTGCCCGGGATTGGTTCCTGTCTTGTGCCCTGTGTTGGCTGGGATTGGCTCCAGCAGACCCCCGTGACCCTGTGTTCGGATTCAACAGGTTGGGAAATGGATGGATGGATGGATGAATGAAGTCTAACTGCACTCTGCAATTGCCTATGGTGCCACTCGCGACACACTCACTTCATCGCGTCACTCTCAACAAGGTGTTTGTCGCGTGGATTATTAACATGTACTGCATCTTTCATTTCAACAGGTGGTGCATACAATCAACACTATAATCTAATAAATTTTAAACAGAACAAAATGATCACAAACAAATAAAGACTAATAAGAGGGAGCACTGATCCCATTGAAGCCCATTGCTTGTAAGACTGAGGGAATTAGCTGATGGTTGGACTGCTGTGGTCCCAAACTTAGGTCATGGGAGACCAAAGTTGCCTTCTTTATAACTGTTGTCACAAATGTGCGTCAGACGATCACTTTCATCAGAGGTAAGCACTCCCACTCAGGGACATGAGGGGACACTGCTGTGCACAGTGTTGTCTCTCCAAGGCCCGGAGAAAGCACCCCATGATGGAAACCGACTTCACCCCTTCCGCTCCATTTTGTTGCCACCCTGCCGCCCCCCACTCTGATTCTAGTACTGACTGCAGAAGACAAATACTTACAGCTCCCGGCCGTTTCCAGACATCTTGTAGCCTCCAAATGGGGTCTGCACATGAAGAGCATTGTAGCAATTTACCCTGAAGGAAAAGAAAAGAATAAAAAAGTGAAGGAAATGCTTTGAATGTCATGTGGATGAAGAGGATGGCGCATCTCTTTCAGGCCGGTACCCCTTTGTTTCAGCCTGTCCCATTCGCCATTATGCATTTGGAAACTGCCATTAACATAAGAAAATAAGAAATCTGACAAACAAGAGACCATTCAGTCCATTTGACGCGTGTTTGTTTGGCTAATAGCCATCCTGACCCAATGTCTCATCCAGGTACTTCTTAAAGGTTGACAAGGTCCATCCATCCATTTTCCAACCCGCTGAATCCGAACACAGGGTCACGGGGGTCTGCTGGAGCCAATCCCAGCCAATACAGGGCACAAGGCAGGGAACCAATCCCAGGCAGGGTGCCAACCCACCGCAGGACACACACAAACACACCCACACACCAAGCACACACTAGGGCCAATTTAGAATCGCCAATCCACCTAACCTGCAAGTCTTTGGACTGTGGGAGGAAACCGGAGCGCCTGGAGGAAACCCACGCAGACACGGGGAGAACATGCAAACTCCACGCAGGGTGGACCCGGGAAGCGAACCCGGGTCTCCTAACTGCGAGGCAGCAGCGCTACCACTGCGCCACCGTGCTGCCCTAGGTTGACAAGGTTTCTGCTTTAACTCCATGTCTCAGTGTTTTATCCCTAATTCTCTCAGTTTCAGATAAACTCTTTGCGTTTACTGTATGGATAACATGCAAGAAAGAATCGCTCTGTATTGTAAAAACAAGACAACACACTTGAACTTAAAATCACCGTTCAAAAGTTGGCTCCTTTGCAATTACTGGCTGGCATTTTTACTTTCCCTACACGTTGTCACAAGGGCTTGAGTAAAGGCAGTTCCGAGTCAGACCGGGATGTAGCAGAGTGCACGGATTCTTTTTCTCCTTGGCCTGCAGACCACCCACAGGAGATTCATCCTGACCCAGTTGACGTCACGTCTGGGTCCGAGCCTATGGAGGAAGACCTTGTCAGCTCTGGCCCTGTTGACGTCACTTCCAGGTCCGAGCCTATGGAGGAAGACCCTTATGAGTCCGACCCCTCTGACTTCACTTCCTGTGTTCCCCCTTTCCTTTTTTCCCCTCAGTTCTCTTTTTGGACTCTTTTTTTTGTTGTGCACATCAGTGCTGTATAAACATTTTTACGACTTTGCAGCCAGGACACCACATATACGGGTGGCTGCCCCAAAACCTTGCTATGGCTCTGTGTGGAGTTTCTAACACCGTACACACTTGGTATCTCTGTATCCATTAAGTCAGTGTTTCTCAGCCACTGTGTCACCACTTGCTATAGATTATGAAGGTAGTGGGCTGCGTTGGCTTGTGAGTGAGTCACTGTGGTTCACGACTTGCTTGCCACTACGATGATCACGCTTGTTCACCCTACACCATGAGGTTTGCAGATTTCAACACAAGCAGACCCACTATGTGGGATGAATTGGGTCACAATACCAAAAAGTGTCGAGAAACAATGCTAAGCACAGTCTGTTTGTTCCGTTAACACGCTTTCGGTTTTCAAGCCACAGCCTTTAGTGCTAGGGTGTTGTACCGTGTTAGCCATTATGAATGAAGTGAGAAGTCAAGCAAAATGACACCTTTTATTGGCTAAATAAAAATATTACAATATGCAAGCTTTTGAGTCAACTCAGGCCCCTTCTTCAGGGAATCTGGCACTTAAGTACTTAATATAATTTCAGCCTTGACCCTCTTCGGGAGTGAAGGGGGAGTGGAGACGGTTGAGGGGTCAGAGTGAGTGACAAGAAATCCACCGACTAGTAGCACCACACGGGTTAGGACAGTCATGTAACGGTGAGCACACTTGCCTTTCAAGCACTCAGAGTTTGATTCCTACCTGTTTCTGTTCATCTTTACTTTAATTAAAAATTCCCCTCACTCTTTGTGTCATACAGTGGATTCAGAAAGTGTTCAGACCTTTCTGAAAAAAAGTGTTGTCACTTTGTCCTTACAGGTTACTCACTGTAGACGGATGGGCAAAAATGGCAAATGTATCCAATTCAAATGAAATCTGCAACAGAAATGTGTAGAAAGTGAAGGGGTCTCAAAACTTTCTCAATCCACTGTAGCTGCTCATCCGTCCCTCACTTTATTATCTCATTATTGTTTGGCTGCCAGTTGTGGAAAAAAAAAAACAATTGAGAGTACAGTCTGAATCTTAAAAGACCAGTCCGTGACAATTAAGGCAAAAAGAAGGATGCTTCATTAGCAGAAGTAGTTAATTATTAGTTAAGACAGTAAAACCTGCAGCTACTGTCGCCCACCAAGAGTTTGAGTTTTGACACGGCCGGCTCACAAGTTCTCAAAGGACATTAAAAGAAAGACTTGTGTGACTTTAGAGCTCAATCCAAATTTCAGGCTTTGAGTTTTTAAAGTTATGACTCGGAGCAGCTAAATTAGAAATACTACTATTTGATTTATACAGTACATGCAGCTTTTTTACAGAAGTCTTTTTTTTAATTACAACAATATGCTAGTCTTAAACAAGAATGAAAATATCACAAAAAAACTTCTGTGGTACAGTATTGCATTTTGCATACATTTTGGCAAACTCAAACCATATACTGTATTTATATTGTAAATATGGAGAAAGTCATGTCACATCAGATTTTTAATAAAGTAGTATGAAATACCCAATTGCAAAGAAAATAAAATGGCTGCAATTTATTACTATTTTCCACTTGTTTCAAAGAACAGTAGTCATGACATTAGCAGAAATTTGGAAATTGCATGGCATGCAATGATATTACCAAGTGAGGTTCTGCCATCTTGTGGTTAAGCTGTGTAAGTATAGTTAGTACTGTATTTGGTTTGGAGACTTCAATTTATTTTTTGAGATCATGTTGTCCATAGACGTTCTAGTATATAGATAGATAGATAGATGGTATAGTAGGCAAGATTAAAAGTTTAGATAGATAGATAGATTTTTAAAAAATGTAAAAATATATAAGAACATATTTTTATTTGTCCCCCAAAATGAAATTCTTCCTCTTTAATTCTACGGGAAGTAAATGTATGGCAATGGTATGTGGACATGTAAAACATCAGCTGATGTCTTATGGGTAGCTGGAACATGCACAGTGCAGCATTCTGGTGTTAGTCCAGTTGAACAGATAGATAGATGGTATAATAGGCAAGATTAAAAATTTAGAAAGATGAATTTGAAAGGCACTATATAATAGATAGATAAATAGATGGTATAGTAGGCAAGATTAAAAATTTAGATAGATGGTATAGTAGGCAAGATTAAAAATTTAGAAAGATGAATTTGAAAGGCACTATATAACAGATAGATAAATAGATGGTATAGTAGGCAAGATTAAAAATTTAGAAAGATGGATTTGAAAGGCACTATATAATAGATAAATAGATGGTATAGTAGGCAAGATTAAAAATTTAGATAGATGGTATAGTAGGCAAGATTAAAAATTTAGAAAGATGGATTTGAAAGGCACTATATAATAGATAAATAGATGGTATAGTAGGCAAGATTAAAAATTTAGAAAGATGGGTTTGTAAGGCACTATATAATAGATAAATAGATGGTATAGTAGGCAAGATTAAAAATTTAGAAAGATGGGTTTGTAAGGCACTATATAATAGATAAATAGATGGTATAGTAGGCAAGATTAAAAATGTAGAAAGATGAATTTGAAAGGCACTATATAATAGATAAATAGATGGTATAGTAGGCAAGATTAAAAATTTAGATAGATGGTATAGTAGGCAAGATTAAAAATTTAGAAAGATGGATTTGAAAGGCACTATATAATAGATAAATAGATGGTATAGTAGGCAAAATTAAAAATTTAGATAGATGGTATAGTAGGCAAGATTAAAAATTTAGAAAGATGGGTTTGAAAGGCACTATATAATAGATAGATAGATGGTATAGTAGGCAAGATTGAAAGTTAAGAAAGATGAATTTGAAAGGCACTATATAATAGATGAATAGATGGTATAGTAGGCAAGATTAAAATTTTTAGGTAGATAGTATAGTACTTCCTCCCAACTGACTTACTCTTCTATTTGAAAGGTTTTCAAGATGCCCAGGTAGCCAACAGATCTCTTTAGTATGCCAATGTCTTTTGTTGTGTTACTCTGGGATGGTGCAGTGGTCAATGTCAGCGCTGTTGTCTTAAAGCTCCAGAGTCATGAGCTTGAATTTATATCCTGGGCTGGACACTTCTTGTGTAGATTTTGTAACTTCAACTAATTTCTGAGTGTGCTTTCTACTGCCACTCTCTAAGATTTGAATGTTAGGCTAACTGTGTCTAAATTGGACAGATATAAAGTGTGTGAGTTGGCCCTGTGAAGGACTGGACTATTGCCTGGATAGGCTGTGGCACACTGTGACCCAAGGTCCAAAAATGGAGTGATGAATTTTACTCTATAAATAAATACCCATTAGTACAATAGAATGTAGTGACAGGAGGTAAGACATCTTACCACACAGTTCCAGACTGCAGGGCCGAGGCGGTACTCAGGGCTTTGTCCATGCTTTTTGTAAACACTGCCGCTACTAAACCATATTCAGTGTTGTTGGCTCTTGTGATGACTTCTTCTTGGGTTCTAAACTTCAGGATACACTGCACAGGACCAAAAATCTGCAAAGAGGAAGCAAGCTTTCATTGACCAGAACTAACCATACAATCATCAAGTTCTGAACATTTTGCTTTTCAGTGCGTGTGCTTCAGTAATTTTGTTGGAAACTGCCATTAGCCTTGCAGATACATCACACACTGTGCAGGTGCTATATGACTGGGCAGTTTTGGCCTGCTGACCCCATAAAGGTTCATGAAAGGTATGGAAAACGTAAAGCGTTAATAAGCTGTAAACAGAATAAGTGGGCAAGAACAGCTTGGTCTAGTCAACACCTATAAAAAAAACAGTATGGGGTTAATCAGTGTATTGACACACAGAGGAACTGGTAGGCAGAGGTGAGCAGAGTGGTCTGGGAGACTAATTATAAGTCAAAAATAAAATGAGGGTCACAACCAGAAGAACACAATGATTGTGTGTCAAAGACGAAAACAAAAGAACTTCAAAAGTCAAAATGCCTAGTAAAAAAGAGCACTGACAAAAGTTTTTTTTATAAAGAACTAGACACAGTGATAGGAGACAAGTAATAGAATAATTGAAAAATATTAATCTCTCTTCCCTTCGTGTACCTTCAGCGCCTTTCCTCTGTATTTGTGAACTTCTGTTCACCGGAGCTCCCTCACTCATGAATGTTCCCGTAAGGCCTAAAGCCTCGGTCATTATTTTCGAGATGCCTTTCTTACCTCCTATCCGGTTTTATATTTATCATCTTTGAAGGCAACTCTCAGCGTGCCTCCTACTCCTTCACTCCTGCCTCTCACACTGGCACTTCCTCTTCTGTTGCATCACCAAAGCCAAATTGACCAATCAGATTGCCCAAAGGGAGTGGAAACACAGACCTTAGAGTTTTATCATACAGCAGATGATATCTACAAGCCTGGACAATGATGGATTACGCGATGCCAGCATAACCCTAACCCACTAATGACAACATGTGGCAGGACTTCTGGGGCCATGTCTCTTAAGAATAAATTCCCAAAATGGACAAGTAAGCAAGTCTTAAAATTGTAATGAAAGGGAAGTCAACTTCCTTATAATTCAAAACTCCAATAAAAGTTAAACCGCTATCAGGAAAGACAAAGAAAATTAATAAAGACTAGTGACTCATAAGAACATAAGAAATGTGACAAACGAGAGGAGACCATTCAGTCTATTCGTTGCTTGTTGCGTTATTTCATCCAGATACTTCCTAAAGGTTGTCAAGGTTTCTGCTACAACTCCATGACTTGGTAGTTTGTTCCAGATTCCCACAACTCTTCACGTAAAGAAGAGCTTCCAGGCTTTAGTCCTGAATATACTGTACATCTCTTTAATTTCCATTGATGTCTTCAAAATTTCCGAAAGGCATTAGATAATTTAATATTTTTGCTGCTGGAATATGTGAATTTCCCCCTGGGATTAATAAAGTATCTATCTATCTATCTAGATCCTGCACAATTAGGATCTGTGATCACTTACTCACCTACCAGTGACCGGAGCAGTCTGATTTTATGCCTAAGATGTCTACCATTGCCTGCATTTTGGCACAGAGGGCGCTCGTGGATCGCAAATGCAAATATCGGCAGAGTTTCTTTGCAGCCTTTGTTGATTTTCATAAAGTGTTCGACTCTTTTGATCAAACTGCCCTGTGGGCCATCCTGAGACTTGCAGGATGCCATCAAAGTTGCTGGATATAATGGCCAGCCTGTGCACTGGTACTGTGAGTGCTGTGTAGAGTGGAGGCAGACCCTCTGTGGTTTTCCCCAGTTGATTCTGGGGTACGTCAGGAGTGTATGTTCTGCTCCTACTCTGTTCGGTGATCACATGGACTGGGTGGGGTCGTGGGGTCCATCTGTTGCTGAGGAAAGATTCACTGATCTTGACTTTGCCGATGATGCTGTGAGTCAGTGGAGGCTCTGATGGGGGCTGTCGAGAGACAGAGTGAGGGGTCTGAGTGTCTGGGCTTGTGAGTGTCCTGATAAAAACCAACATCCAGGCCTTCAATGACCTCTTGGGCACAGACATCAGCAGTGTGTCTGTCTGCGGAGAGAGTGTCGACCTCGTCATTGAGAGGTTTACGTACCTTGGCAGTGACATTCACATCTCTGGTGACTCTTCCTATGAAGTCAGCAGACATATTGTGAGAGCATGGGGGGGGTCATGAGATCGCTGGAAATGGGTGTGTGGCGCTCGTGATATCTCTGTAAAAGGACGAAGGTCCAAGTCTTTAGAATCCTGGTGCTTCCTGTCTTGCTATATGGTTTGTGAGACATGGACGCTATCCAGTGACCTGAAACGAAGACTGGACTCCTTTGGTACTGTATCTCTCTTGGGTACCGTTGGTTCGACTTTGTGTCGAAGGGGTCGCCCACATAACACCTGGCTGTGGCAGATAGATGGTCATTTCTGGAGGGTGGGACTCGAATGTGTGTCTGCCTGGGGGGTTGCCAATCAGGATCCCGAGCTGTTTTGTCATGTTGTGGGTGTGGCAACGCGCTGTACCAGTGCATGCTCCCCGACTTGACCTGACCTACCCATCCAATACCAGGTGGCACTCAGTTTTGCCATCCTTAACAAAAGAAATTGTGCTTCAACAATTTCATCAGGGTATTGGAAACATTCCTTATTGATTTTCGTCCATGCTGACATGTTTCCTACTGATTTTTTTCAGCCACATGCACAACACATGCTGTAACCTTCCTTTACTGTGTAGCTGTCATTACATAGAAAATGTCTGCTATAATATCGTTTTCTTCTTATTTCAGTCTATTAAGGAACATATAAACACAGGGAACTCCAGTCTCTGTATTACATCTTACCTGAAGAAGGGGCCTGAGTTGCCTCGAAAGCTTGCCTATTGTAATCTTTTTAGTTAGCCAATAAAAGGTGTCATTTTGCTTGGCTTTTCTCTACATTCAGTCTATTAGGAAAGACAAATGTCTATTTGAAAATAATTGGAACTCTCTCTCTCTTATATATTATATATATATATATATTCATTGCATTCGTAGTCTGTGTCACAATCCGATTGTATGGGTGGTTACCTACCAGGTAACGCTTGTGGTTGGTCAGCAAGTCGGCTAACATCTGCCATGGTGCCCTCTTCAGTTGCGAGAAGCAGATCATAGAATGGTTGAAATAGTTTACTGTCAAATAATGCAAAGAGTACGCGACACGGGTTTCGCCCTAATTCTGGGCTCATCAGGCGTACACACTCATTGCACTCCCTTACGGGAATCGAACCTTGGACGTCAGCGCTAGAGGTGAAGCCCCTAACGCTGCGCCACGGCGTGTGGTTTGTTTATTTGACAGTATGAATCAGATTGTGACACAGACTACGAATGCAATGAATGTAATTACCCCGATCTACATACTCATACTGTCAAATAAACGAACCACATGCTGTGGCGCAACGTTAGGGGCATCGCCTCTGGCGCGGACGTCCGAGGTTCGATTCCCGAGAGGAAGTGCAGTAGAGTGTGTACGCCTGATGAGCCCAGAATTAGGGCACAACCCGTGTCGCGTACTCTTTGCATTATTTGACAGTAAACTATTTCAACCATATATACAGTATATATATATACAGTATATATATATATATATATTATATATATATATATACACACACACACACATACAGCAAATGCAGCATGTCTGTTCACTAGGAAACAAGTGGGAATGTTCAATTTTATATCATTGTCTCTTTAATAAAATCACTGTGTTCTGAATATAGTGACAGTAGATGGCGCTAAAGCACTTCCGCGGCAGTCCAGTTAGGCTGAGCAATCAGCTGTTTAGCTGGCACCTTCTGATCTCCCAGAGAACAGGTTTACCTTCCTTTACAACTGGAAATGTTATACATCACACAATTTGTTTTTAAACATACCTCCTCCTTTGCAATTCTCATATGGTCTCCCACGCCAGAAAATATGGTAGGCTGGATAAAAAGCCCTCTGTCTTGTATGGCCGATCCTCCATATTCTAGTATGGCTCCTTCCCGTTTTCCACTATCTATCAACTCCATGATTTTGTCAAACTGGTCCTGGTTAATCTGGAAAAAAATGCAGAGAGAATTGGCAAGATAAATCATGGGTCAAGACAGGGAAACAGCTGGAGAATTACATAAATATAGACAAAATAAATATATATACAATGTGTGCAAGTTATATGTGTGCTTTACATACTATTTGAGTAGTGAGAAAAGCGCTATATAAATGCAAAGAATTATTATTATTATTATTACTATAGGCGGCACGGTGGCGCAGTGGGTAGTGCTGCGGCCTCGCAGTTGGGAGACCTGGGGACCCGGGTTCACTTCCCGGGTCCTCCCTGCGTGGAGTTTGCATGTTCTCCCCGTGTCTGTGTGGGTTTCCTCCGGGCGCTCCGGTTTCCTCCCACAGTCCAAAGACATGCAGGTTAGGTGGATTGGCGATTCTAAATTGGCCCTAGTGTGTGCTTGGTGTGTGGGTGTGTTTGTGTGTGTGTCCTGCGGTGGGTTGGCACCCTGCCCAGGATTGGTTCCTGCCTTGTGCCCTGTGTTGGCTGGGATTGGCTCCAGCAGACCCCCGTGACCCTGTGTTCGGATTCAGCGGTTTGGAAAATGGATGGATGGATGGATTATTACTATATATATCCACCTTAATAAAAGGATAAGTGTCTGTGTGTCCATCTGTTTGCTATGTCTCTGTTATATGCCATTTAGTATTTTGGGATTTGGAAAAGCAATGGTAATGTTTGTGATGTGCCATCTGTTGGAATGAAGAATGCAATGCATTTTATTACTACAAAGGTTTGTGATGTGCACCATCTGTTGGAATAAACAATGCAATATATTTTATTACTACAAAAGTTTGTGATATGAGATATCTGTCGGAATGAAGAATGCAATGCATTTTATTGTTTATGGCAAATATTTTTGATGTGCCATTTGTTGGAATGAATAATGAAATTCTATTACTACAAATTTTTGTAATGCGCCAAATGATTGACTGAGGAATGCAATGTGTTTTGTTACAACAAATGTTTGCGATTGTGCCATCTGTTAGACTGAAGACTAATGTAGTTTATTACTACAAATGTTTGTGATGCACCATCTGTTGAAACGAATACAGTGCATTTTATTACTACAAATGTTAGTGATGTGCCAGCTGTTGGAAAGAACTGTGAAATATATTTTATTACTGCTAATGTTTGTGATAGCCCTGTCTGTTGTGAGTGTAGAAGAAGAATGTTCTCCTCAGCACCATGTATTTTGTGTGTTTAGTAAATTAGAATCTTTATAATAACTATTTTGTAACTTGCCAGTGAGAGACGCTTTGGCTTATGAACTAACAAAAATATGTTATTCCAGGGTTCAGGAGAAATAGTGTCCAGATGAATAAAATCTAAGCTGTTTCTTGTTTTCCCTTTCTCAGAGTGAATGTTTCAGGGACAAGGTCACAAGGCTGCAGAAAGTACATGTGGTTTATGCAAAGGCGTCTCTCCTGTGCTTAGCTTCCAAAACACAGATAATGCTTAGCTCAACAGACATATTGTTTAACTTTACTGTTTTGATAAGGATGTTCTTTCTGTCTTATTAATCATGAGATGCTGAAGTATAAAAAACCCCTCCTGGCTTTTGATCAGGGTTCAATTGAGCTTTGCGGCAATAAGTTATACTCTTTTGAATCTCTACTTACTGTGACTCCAAATTAATAAACAGGAGAATTTAGAAACTATTATCTGTCTGCTTTTCAGTGTGCCTTTTTCGTCCACATGAGGAACAATGCAATGCAATTTATTACTACATGCATTAAAATAGATTGCAGTAGATGGTTCACTGCAAATGTTAATGCTGAATATGCTGAAATCTACAGTACATTGATCCATACTCTACAAACACCTACTCACTATATGTTTTAGTTCCTCATATTAAGAGACAAAGATTACAAGGAATGACTTGAAGTTCCTGGTCCAGGCAGTTTATGATGTTCTCCCAAGCCCAACCAATCTTCACTCACTTGGCCTGGTGGAGAAACCAGACTGCCCTACTCTCCCCAAAGAAGGGATCGCTGCAGCACATTCTCACTGGGTGCCCAACAGATTGAGCAGTTTGGCCTCCCGGTGAGACTTAAGGGACGTTAGAGTCTTGTTTAAGTGAATAAGAACATGAAAAACTAAAGTTGAAATTGTAGTGATTGACACAATGGAGCACACAGCTACCCCAGACCCTGACTTGATTTCCACTTTAATGTGTGGAGTTTGAATGTTCTCCCTGGGAGGATCGGTGACTAGCATTTCATTGTTAGGGAACATGACATGCAATGGATTGGCAGGCTTTTCTTCCTTCCTGGCAGTCAGTTCTGTAACTGGACTATTTGGAATGAGCAGATTCAGGCAGAGGGATGGATGGATTGGTACCGAAAATGGATGAGTGGATGGGGATTTAAAACATACTGGATTCAAACTTTATAATTTATATATAAAGTTTTATTGGTATGATAGGCTTTGTGGCAGAGAAGGTTTAGAAAATGAAAGGATGGATGGATTACCAGAAAGGTCACTGTGAAGAGCAGAATAAACAGTAATCTCACGATTAAAGACACAAAAGACGGAGAAGCAAAGGTCTACAAGGGTGGAGGGTTGGGAAGATCGCCCATTGTCTCTTTAATTACCAGCCACGACTGTTAAAATGCTGCTTTTTCTTTGATAATTACCCCTTTTCCGTTTTTTAAACATCACCTATGTATTGTTTCTCGCGCCTCCACTGTTTGCACATATGTAGGGCTTAACCTTTATTTTCCCTTTTTTCTATTTGCAGAAGATGGGGGCTTTGTGCAACTGTTCATTTACTTAAAGCAAAAAAAAAAAAAAGAAAAAGAAATGGAGTTGCAACGTTACACCTCATCCAGAACAAAAGACATAAAGGATCAAAGCCAAATGGGCAGCGAACGATAAAAAGAACTAACTTGTATAATGTAAAGCCCAAAAGGACCATTCAGAGGCACGCCCTGGTAAAGAATTTGTAAGTAGACGTGCGATACTAAACCACAAACAACAGCAGGAATAATAAAAAAAATAAAGAAATGTTTGTACAGGAACCTATCAGCCTGAAAAACACAGCGACGTCTGTTATTCTAATTCTATCAGTAAGTCATGCAATTTAACTTTATTTTTTATAGCGCCTTTCTACAGCAAAAAAACATCCTAGGCTACTTTACAAATACAGATCCATGTTGAAGTTGTTTCCTTTTATTTCTTCCAGGCAACTTAAAGGCTAAGTTCACGTTTGTTCAGTAACTCTCATGGTAAGCTGCTGGGCTAGATGCATTTTTTTTTAAGTTTATAAATTATGTTTTAATGGGAGCAATCATGAGTGTGTGAAAATAAAATGTTCAACTTTAAAAAATATGTTTGATACGTTTAAAGTCAAATAGTAAGTCGGCTGGCAGCTTTTCGAAGCAGAGTCCAAATCCTAGGGCAATGCCATATTGGCCGTCCTTCATTTTATGAATTTGTTTGCGGTGGACTTGATCAGATGTTTGGTTTTATCGACAGAAATAAAATCATAAGTTGATTTGCTTATTCGCCAATCATGCAAAAATGGCTGGTCCGATTTTAACAAAATTTTACAGCTGGGTCTCTTTAAAAATTCGCCTCTATGGCGTAACGGGAAGAATGGGACAACCCAAAAAACACAATGTCAGTACAGGGACTACAATTCCCATCAGGCAGCAGGTATGGGGCTGAAGGGAGGTTGCCGTTCTTATTACGTATCAATCTGAATTTATAGTAAATGCAGAAAGTCTTTAGACCCTTTCACTTTTTGCACATTTTATTGTGCTGTAGATGGGTCAGAATACTTTTATGAGAAAAGATTTCAGTTTTTGATTTTTCATAAATTTGCAAACCTTTCCGAGAACATGTTTTCGCTTTGTCATTATAGGTTATTGTCTGAAGATTGATGGGCAAAAATTTGGTTGTGAGCATCAGTAGGTTTTGTGCCCCAGGAACCAAATTACCTAAACTATTCTAGAACATTTCAGTAATTCTTTACCGCTCTGATGCTGATATTTCTGATCATAAAATAGGCCATTACGATAGCAATTGACAAGATGCAGAATTACGATATCTGAGGGTTCCTCTAGAGCGCCTCTTTCTCTTGCATGATTTGGCTCAAAAACTAATCAGCGCATCGTCACCTCGTAACAGGCTAAAGTTTCGATTTTGGTCATTTTCCATCCAGCAGTTTTAGCTCTAGACCGTTCTCAAGAAACAGTGACACATGGACACACACCCATCATCGAGATAGCGATGGTTTCGTTATTAGGAAACCCTAAAACATCGAGAAAAACTGGAGATCGCAATGTTTGATGAATCTAAAGCTTTTGCTCCTCCCCCATAGATAATTATTTATGGTGGGGGAGGGCACAAAGCAAAAATGGCCAATTTATCCATGTCAAATTAAATCTAAAACAATACAAAGAGTGCAGAAAGTGAAGTGGACTGAGTACACAGCCCTGGGGGGCTCCCAGTGATGGTACTGTATTTCAGATGGTGTTTCCGACACAGACTGTCTTGGTCTCTGTGTCAGGAACTCCAGAATCCAGTTGCTTAGGGAAGTATTATTCCCTAGCAGACTCGACTATGATCATTTTAGGCTTTGGTGCCATTCAAGTGTCACGATTTCTAGCAATTAAAACTCAACACCTTCCTAACATTATCGAATGCTGTCACCTGTAATAATACTGAGATCTGCAGTGAGGTCTCCGAATTCCAATACCGTAGATGCTTTCCATGGTCTATGTTTTCAGTTATTAAACCTGGCATCCACTTTATTAATGTGGGATTAAACATCTCTTTGTGAAACCCACGGGGGTTTATAACACTGTGGGTCATTTAATTAGAAAGGTGGCCCTGGCTATGAATACAGTACCATCTGCTCGCTCCTCGCCTCTGCTGGTGTCATCCTCGATCACCGCCTGGGCAGCTCACTTCACTCATTTTTGCCCATTCCCACCCTTATTACCTTGAAGGATGCTAGAAGACAGACCCAAAGGTAGCACTTCGTTATCTTTAACAAAGAGCTAAAAAAAGAGGTGCACTTGGAATTACCTGCGGTCCTTGTGCCGTCTTTACGTCAAAGGGGTCTCCGATGACCTGCCGTTTCGCCCGCTCCACGCTGCGTTTGATGAACTCATCGTATATGCACTCCTCTACGAAGATGCGGGCGGCTGCGGTACAGCATTGGCCCTGGTTGAAGAAGGCTCCCTGCTGGGTGGCATCCACTGCCCAGTCCACTGCAGATAGAAAGCACAATGAGACAACTGTGGATGTGGTACACAAGTAACATATGGATTAGGTTCATAATTCAGAATTACGATTCACTCAGTTTTACATAGCACCTTTTTGATTTGCCGCGCATCTGATCATAGACTATGCCCTGGATGTGTCATGGCAGCATGCAGTGGTCCTGGAGTTGACTTTGCATGTTCTCCACATTCTCTTGTGTAGTTCGTCATGTCCAAAAACACCAAGGTGTGAAACCATTAGAGATAAACTGCCATCTCATTCCAGGACCAGTAATTTACAGCCTTGAGACTGTTCTGTCAAGTGTTGTCACCGTGTTAGCTGGTTAGATATTTTTTAACGTTTTTAATATTTGATTTTGTATTTGTTTTGCTGCTGCTCTTCCATGGTTCCATGGACCCAAGATGAACTTTACAAGGTTGTGGCTTTGTGGTGCATGCCACTACAACCCGAGTGTGACCACAGTGGCTAAGGCTGTCAGCTCTTTCGAGCTTCTGTGGATCCAACTTCAGATGAAGCTTTCTTCTAAAAAGAAATTTCTTTGCCTCTTCCTTTGCCCTTGACTTTTTAGAAATTTAGGCACATTCATTTTTTTTTTTTGCCACAAGACAAAATGGAGGATAACCGGGAGTACTAACTAAAACGAAAGTCTTTTACCAGAAAATCAAATACTACCTAGCATCGAAGTCTAACGTGATTTCAAAAAGCTGGAAAAAAAAAAATCAATGGTCAGAAGACCTTTAAATCACACCGACGCACTTTCAGGTATCCACAAACTCGCCTTAGGAAGTCTCCCCAATGGCTGATCTTTAAACCCCGTGGCCCATACATTGCCATGGACTCGCACCACAAAGCAGCTCAGTCTGAAGACTTGCACTGTGGGGGAACTGCTGGTGGTCAGCCGGTCAGCTTTGCGAGATCTTTGTAGCTCCAGCTAAAGGAGTAACTCCATTACTCAGCCGCACAGAGACAGTTTCTAAACACTGAGCAGCGCGCTTCCTAGCGACACCAGCTGATGTCTCTCCGAGGTCAACGTTTCCACGCAGCGTCGTCACTACAACCCTGGAACTCACTCTGACTCGCTTGCAACAGCATGGCCACCATCAAACAAAGCTGTAGCAAGGCAGTTCCCAGGTTAGGACCAAAATGACGTTGCAGAGGAGCAAAAATAAATATGAATTATTTGTAAACATCCATAAAAAAATAAACCCTCATCAAAATTGACTTTAACAATTCTAAAAATGTAAAAAGAACAGTAAATGTTGTGGCGGAACCCGGCCGGGACACCCCTGCTGCATATGTTCCGGGGGAGCAACCATGAGCAACCGGGATGCTTGGTGGCAGCCTCCCTGGCCAATGGTGGTGCCTCAACCTCCCGCATGGCTCCATGGGAGATGGAGTCCTCCACAGCCCGGTTGGGAGCTGGGGTGGCTGCCAGGGGGTGCTGCATGGATTCCATAGCCCAGCTGGACAAATCTTCAGCCCCACCCGGAAGTGCAATTGGAACCAGGTGGTCAAGCACCTGGAACACTTCCTGGTGGGGCTATAAAAGGGGCCAGCCACCACCACTCAGTGGCCAGAGGCAGGAGGAGAGGATGAAGCTTCAAGGGAGGAGTGGTGGCACCAGAAGGGCGTGTTTTGTGTTACTGGTGATTTATTTAGTGCTTTATTTGGAACTGTGTTGTGGCTGGAGGGATTACGGGGAAGACGTGCCCTCCAGCTGAAGAAAAATAAACTTTTATGTTGTTTTTATACGTGCCTCCGTGTGAGTCTGTGCCGGGCCGGGCGCTATATAGTGCTATTGTTACAATGTCAATAAAATAATGCTGCCATAGCAACATAAAATCCCCAATCATGATAGGTGTTTTCTCTTTAAGAGCTAGTTCAGGTTAGGCAGGCACTCACATTTGTTAAGGTAAATGAAGGGGAGTGAAATAAACTTGTGTGTGTACCTGGAGTCTGACGGCACTGAACACAAGGCAAGTGCCCGCTGTGAATGGGACATGAGACCATCACAGGGTACAGTAAGGCCATCCGCCAAGTTAGTCTTTGGGGTGCGGGAGGGAATGGGAGTAGCTGTGAAGATCATGCAAATTCAACGCCGACAGTAATCAAACTCCATCCCTTCTGAAAGAAGTTGGCCATTACCTTAGCAATTTACATTTTTGAAATTTTTTTTTTATCCCTTTAGGAGATAATTAATATTACACAGGCAACTCATGTCTGCCCACAGAGACACGAGAGAGTGAAGCAAATGTTTTGCCCGTTCTGAGCAGACAGAAGGATGACTTAACATGTGAATTACACTTTCCTGATTTGGTGGAAAAACAGAGTATTCATTTCTTTAGAAAACCAGGAGATGCGAGCAAACTTCCGATTCCTGGCGGTTCATTTCAAATGTGCTCGGGAGTTTGGCAAGCGAATCTTTGTATTTTTTTCGGTGCTTGAGGATTCTTTGGATTTTTGGCCTTCTTGCTCTGAAGATCTGCATTAGGACTTTGTTTGCTTTTAGATTTGGCTTTACAGGCTTT